>NC_143013.1:316127811-316397388 GCF_055824585.1 Amblyomma mixtum | reverse complement strand
TCAACGCTGATCCGAAGCGTAATTTCCGGCGCTCAGGCAGTCTTTGGCTCATGCGCATTTCTCTGCTGCCATGGGGTTTAAACTTTTCACCGCGCAGAGATACTTTCTGTACGTATCCATGAGTGATATTTGAATTATTGCTTGTGGAGTATGCATGCCCGGAAAGTACGCATTCAAATGTCCATCAACGCACTTTCGAAACGTTCATCGAAACTTTGATTTCTCTGGTGTGGCCGTTGTCTGCCCTCAGGCTGTGTCTAAGGGCCCTTGTAGCATCCGTAGAAGTTCTAGTTATTTTTGTAGGGATGAGGAGGAGAGAGCCTTTCACCTTCAAAGAGCTATGAATGCGTAACGAGCCACGCGGCATGGAACGGAACGGTGTTTTATACTTTTGTCAGAGACTGCAATTAGCACACAGCATTTAGCATATGCGCTCCGCTTTCTCCTGATAATTTCTCTAGGCACGAAATTTCACAGCGATAGCTGTTCTTAGCTCGTTCCTGAAAAATGAGGCGTCGGTGGCGCCGTCCGATCAACCCTCTGAGCACTCTCCGGGCTCGGAGGGAGCATCCTCTTGCGGATGCTCACGAGAGGATGTTCACCCGCCGGCGAATTTTCATCTCCCGCATACGCGCCCAGCACCTCCCTGTGCGTCCTGAATAAGAGGCAGGCGCTCTAATGTATAAACTCCAGTATGTCTGCATTTCTTCGCGGTCACAAGACAGCTAACGCAGGATTATTCTAGAAGAACTTGTTGTTCAGCTAGTTGGTAGTTATTCATAATTAAATTCAAAGGCGCCAAACCATACGCACACACAAACACAGGAGAAGAAAGAAAGACGAGACAGAGAGGATTATTCTCCCTAGAGTCGCGTAACCGTGCTGTGATTTTCTTTTTTTTTTTTTGCCCGCGGGTTATGTCGTGTTCTCTAAATAGATTCAACGAGCTTGAAAATCTGTTTTTAAAAAGTTACGCCAAAAATGGCCGAAGAGCAATCTACAAAATAATTTTCACTCAGATACATTTTTTTTCTGAGCCCCCCCCCCCCCTCGCGAGGCCGTACTATAGGACACGCACCTACATCACGCTGCAGGTGTAGCCACCTGGATGGAACAAGAACAGGTGCTAGTATGTTTTCTTTTCATCAGCCTTCCTGCAAAAGTAAAGAGTGTGTGACTACGAGGTAGAAGCGATACGCTTAAAGAAAAAAGAAAAGAAAAAAAAAACTTCGTTTGGGACGCCTTATTTGCACTGTCGGACTTTGCGCAAACTGGAAGCGCTGGCTCAGAGAGTGTCATCTACTTGCGAGGAGTTAATCTGTGGCTTGTTTGTTCAGGCCTAAATCTCCCATGGCCTGTGGCGCTTGCTTCTCTGCCTCGCTGAGAAACCCGGGGCGCGTGAGAATGCCTTCTCTCTGCGCGGAAGGTGCGTCAATGTTTGCCACGAGGAGAGAGGTGCTTGGTGACTCCGGGATGGAGTTACATATAGCACTCTGTGTGAGCTGCTTTTCTCCACGTTAAGCGATTCGCTTCGCGTGCGGAGCGTTTGAACGCCAGGACGTTGCCGGCAGCTGTGCTTACAGCGGCACTGGAACATCTTTGGCGCTAAATAGAGAAAAAGAAAGACGACCCTTATTGAGTTTTTCTCATCATGATAAACTTGCTCTCTTCATAATAAACAGCTATCCTTGCAGAACTGTTTCGGTGTTATGTTGCAGTTAGTCTACGGCGGAAGCTGCTGCCGTAAGTTGGCGGGCACCGGAACTCAGCGAGCAGCCTGGGCTGCCGGAAGAAGGACCGAAATAAATAAATATGCGGAGTGTTCTTGCAGGTACTAATCCCTGTCAAATAACATTTGACAGATAGATCGAGGATCAAGGGTATTTCCCGTTCCACTGCCCTCACATAGTCAGATGCGAGTAGTTACTGCGGCTTTCATTTCTTCGTGACGTCTACTTCTTATCGTCCCTCCCCGTGTGCTTCAACGCGATCGTCACGCAGTATCGTAGAACAAACTATCAACACCTTATCCCACCCTCGGTCTACGCGCCGACAGCGTCCACTGGCGACAGCTGCGGACACAGCCTTTCTCCTCCCTACTCTTTGCCAATCTCTTCTACCTTACCACCCTACAGCACCTCATGGGGGCAACCCCCCGTATATATCACTACATATGGACCTGTTCATCTGCCGCCGCGGTGGCTCAGTGGTTATGGTGCTCGGCTGCTGACGCGAAAGACGCGGGTTCGATCCCGGCCGCGGCGGTGGAATTTCTTTGGAGGAGAAATTCTAGAGGCCCGTGTACTGTGCGATGTCAGTGCACGTTAAAGAACCCCAGGTGGTCGAAATTTCCGGAGCCCTCCACTACGGCGTCTCTCATAGCCGTAGTGGCTTCGGGACGCTAAACCCCATAAACCAAACCAAACCAAACCTGTTCATCTCCCAGCCGCGTCCATGGACACTCTAAACACGAATACACCTATATGGGAGTAAAAAAGAGATTAAAGCTGTCATCTAGTGCATTTACATTTAGGGGAAGGGTAGACTGCCCAAGTTCCGCATTTCGATTTCGATCACACAATATGCGGAATGCTAACTCTTGACGACGGAGGTCCAACAAGTGAAGCTCCCCTGTCGTCACCCCTGAAGCGCGCTGCTGCTCCCTACACCCACCACTAAACGAGGCCTTGGCTCTCATTCTGCACACATTAAAAATCTACATCACCCATGTTACAAGTAAACTGCGACATGAGCTGGTTAACGTAAAAGGCGTTTTTACCAAGGCAAAATACCCTGGATTTTTTTACAGCGTCCCATGTTCTTGTTGTGACGGCGTCTACATTGGCGAAACTGGCAGTTTTGAGAGGCGCCTGAAAGGACGTAGTAACGATGTTAGAAACCAAATAGTGAACTCCAGTGCCATCGCCGAACACTCGGTGTCGACATACCACGGCATCGACTGGGGTAGGGCATACGTGCTGGCAACTGGAAAGACTTTTTTCCGTCACCTTCACCTCGAATCATTATTCATTCAACTGACTAGTCACACTCTGAATCGCAACATCGGAAATCTGCTTTTGTATACGGACGCTCCCTGCTCCCTCTTTTCAAGTGTATTTAAACTCGATCCACTGCCTGCGTCATCTCATAGTGTACAAGACTCCCGTACAGGAGCCGAAACGTCATTCTCAACCCCCCCCCCCCCTTTTTGGTCGGCGTCTATTTTTTAAGTTTCAGTAAGTTTTTCTAGGTATATTTCCCCTTCAAAGCATAGTAACTTGATGCAGTTAGCAAGGGGAGGAGGCTTTTAAACGCGGCACCGGAGGCCCTGGGGTCGGCGATTAGAAGAGATTGAAATCTCGGTTTAAAACCTTCGTAACTGCTAGAACTTCACATGTGGCTGATTGAGGGATAGCGAGCGGTTTGACTGGTAAATTTGTGAGACAAAAAAAAAAAACAAACGTGAAATCTGGAATGAGTGACTTCAACGTCGAAACCCTAGTGGTAATACCAGCCGCTGTCTGCCCTTTGGGAAGCAGACAGCGGCGACAGAAGAAGAACGGAGGCGAATACAAAATGGAGTGAGAAGGCAGCGACAGATGGCGTGGGCGATGGCTGAACTCAGGCTGGCTAACCTGCTCTTAGGAAAAGGGTAAGTGTATGACGAGGGACCAACAAGCGCCAAAGGGGCACGACGGCGCTTAACAGCAGAACACGCAGGTTCGTGGGCCTTAGGAACGGCAGAAAAACACACCAGCTTCTACTCGTACTTTTATCTTATCTTTCCTCCAGTAATTTGCAATGCGTATAGCAAAGTCCACGGACGCAGATGAGCAGGACAATGCGTGACTGCCTCCTTTGCACGTGGGAACTTTTTCTGATGACCTTCTTGGTGCATTTGGATATTCGGCTTTTCTCCGAAGTGGTTATCTTGGGCTCGTGCCCAAGTCTGACAAGCGATAAAAGCCGTTATTGACTCTTTATAAGTTTTTTTTTTTTTTTCACGCTGCACCGAGCTAAGCTATTCAGTATGAGAGCCTCGCTGACCACGTACAGGCTGCACCTCCTTCGCGTTCATTACCACCGTTGTCTCTTTCTGTTACTATTGCTGACTACTCCGTACCAGATCTTACTGTATCATGCCGGCCTCACAGCTCTTCCTCTCATTAGGCCCTGCTCTCTTTACATCTATCTTGATTACTGATGCCATCATGCGCCCAGATACCGTGCCGTATGTTGAAACTGTATCGTAGATTTTAGGTTTAAGTTTATGGGGTTTCAGTCCCAAAGTGGTTCAGGCTATGAGGAACGCTGTAGTGGAGTGCTCCGGATCATTTCGACCACCTGGGGTTCTTTAACGTGCACTGACATCGCACAGTACACGGGCCTCTAGAATTTCGCCTCCATCGAAATTCGACCGCCGCGGCCGGGATCGAACCCGTGTTTTTCGAGTCAGCAGCCGAGCGCCACAACCACTGCGCCACCGTGGCGGCTTGTTTAGCTGATTTGAGACCGGCCGGTCAACAACCTCTCATATAAATTGCATGCTTCTAGCGCGGAGTGACGCCAGAGAAGGAAAATATTCAGAGACTGTGCCGCAGCTTCGAAAGGAAAGGGTCATAAGTAGTTTGGCTTTTGTTCTTTACAAGGAGCCGAGGACGGGTTGAAAGTTCAGCTTGCTGGACCAACGAGCGCTGCCGGCTAGGCGCAAGCTGGGACAACTATGACGAGACGGCTGCTTCGACCGATTGGTGCATTTCCAAAAGACAACAAAACATTGTCTTCGACCCCCAGAGGTAACTGCGCAAAACAAAGAAGGATGTGAAGGGTACCGAACAAAGCTTGTTGTGTGCCCTTCACGTCCTTGTTTGTGTTGTGCAGTTACCTTTTTGATAACCGACTTACTCAACAACGCACTCTCTTCTACCCACCCTTGCTCTATTTTGTTGTTTTGTCTTTCGATCAATGAACTATAGTGTTTATGTGAATTAAAACACAGCGCCACTGAGTCGTCATGTCCCGGGAAAACGATATAGCATAGAAGAACAGATATATCGCACCAACAAACCCAAGCCACCACCTTATAATCAACAGGCACCCTCATGTCAGGCACCCTCAAGCTGTCAATGGCAGCTTTTCCGCCTCATGACCCCAACAGGTCATTGGAAATAAAGTTTTGAAGTTGAAGTTGACAGGAAACACCGCAATCTGCCGTGCACGTCTCTAACAGCGCCCTGGTGACTTCACTCAGCGCCTTCCATATCCCTTTCCTTCCTCTTTCCCCTTCAATTCAATGGAAATATCAAGCTGAAATTCTCTTCTGGTTGGTCGGCCTCAAATAAAGATAGCACATACCAACTACGGAGAAGTGACCAAGACACTCTCTTCTGGACCTCTCGCCTTTCTTCTCCTTCTCTGTCCCTGACTGCTCCCTGAGTGTCATGGTGAATACAGTTGATTTGTCCTCCAAAGTTCTTCGTGCAGCGAAGTACCACTATACAGTGCAACATCTGAAACTTTTTAAGACAAAAAAAAGGAAACAAAACAGCGCTAATTTTACCCTGGTTCAATACTTCGCAGTGCACATTTGCCCTGCTTTGCAAGTCAGCAAAGTAGCCGATAATAACTGAGTCACGCTCAGCGCAGTGCCCGTATTTCTGTTTAGTGTAAGTGGTTGTGTGAAAGAGATCGAAGGACTGAGAGAATGGCGCCGAACACTCTTAAAGACAAGGCTATACCATCCGCCGCGGTGGCACTGGGGTTATGGCGCTCGGCTGCTGACCCGAGAGACGCGGGTTCGATCCCGGCCGCGGCGGCCGAATTTAGATGGAGGTGAAGTTCTAGAGGCCCGTGTACTGTGCAATGTCAGTGCACATTAAAGAACTCTAGGTGGTCGAAATTGCCGTAGCCCACCACTACGACGTCCCTCATAGCCTGAGTCGCTTTCCGACGCTAAACCCCCATAAACCATAAACGTATAAACCACACACCTGCTGTTTGAGGTGGGCGGCTTAGAAAGCGTAACTTTAAATTTTCCTCGCTCAGGCCTCGGGCCATCCTTATCAATAAATGTTCTTCAATCTATCTGTCATGACGGGCGGAAAAATATGAAAATTGAGTGGTAAAACGGAACAGCAACTGAAATGAGGCTTTGGTCATGCGCTACCGGTGTAATCCGCGCACTATACGGGACGAAGGGCGATCAAAGTCCAGCGTTGTTGCTTTATTTATTTCCTTCGTTCTTTCTTTTAGTTGATGTTTACAATTACGATGCGTCGGCGCCGGGCACAGCAAGAAATTTACGCATACTGCCAGTGCCAGAAAGTGCGCGATTATCGCGGCTTGCACTGATAATTGCGGCTTGTTATTGCATCCTTTTATGGGAGCTGGTCGGCGAATCACTGCAAACAATAAAATCGCGTCGGACGTAGCTTCTGACGTAGGTTTGATATCGATCGGTGGCGCAATAATTGTTTTCCAGTTCGGACATTAGCGATCTGTGAAGAAAAGCTTTCCGCTAGTTTTCTCCGCGCATATTTACCATACGCCAGCCGATCGATATACTATGTCCACAGTGAGGCGGGAAAGGCATTTTTCTGGGGAACAGAAAAGGTTCTTGCATCTTTTTTTTTTCTCTTGTATGTGAGAAATAATTGCAATAGACAGCGCGGAATGCAAATATTCCCTTCTTGAGCTTCGCACTGATTTTACGCCTTGGTGCGCAGCCCTTTCTGTGAAAGCCAGTAAGGCCACGGGCAGACTGAATGATTAATCACTGGAACGAGATCTTGTTAGTCGCATAGAAATTGCACCAAAAGCTTCGAAACACGCGATTGGAAACTGAATAAGTGCTACACAATTTTGTGCTTTCTCCATTTCTGTTCATCTCTCTCTCTCTCGCACGCACACACGCACGCACTACTAAAGACTGTTGGTTCGCTATTTCTTGTCGATGCATGCGAATGAAGGCCACAAGACAGAAAAGCACACCTGCGGTCATCACCAAATCGAATCCAACGCGGTGCCCGGGAGTGGAGAACAATCCTGGAACCGAAACCGCTGTTTGGCCACGCCATCTAGGTTCGAGCAGTGTAAACTGTGGCTGCAGTCTCCCTCCGCGTTTGTAAGATGCGTGTCAAAATGGGCACCACGAAGCGTCAGATACGGTAGCAGTGTTCAAGTTGCACTACTTCCTGGAACGACGATAAATTTTTCGAGGTGTTGCGCGCAAGAGAGCATGCACTACAGCTTGCTTATATTACGAGCGGTATCTTCGGTACTGTGAACCATACAGATTATTTACATCCGTGTGCGCGCCCACACCGAAACATTACTTTGAAAAAAAAAAAAGCACAAAAGGGACCAAGAATTTTAACGCAGTCCATAATTCATGAAAAAAAAAATGTTTTCAATTCACGCGGGCGCTTATGCAGGGACGTGTAAAGTCTTAAATATTAAACTGCGGCCTCAGAGCAAAGCAACTTCGCTGCCTTCCTTTGTTGAATACCGGCGGCTGCTGTATCTGCACCCCTTCCATAGCGTTAATATTCAGTGCGCGTGCTGCCTTCGAAGCAGCAGTGGTAGCCGCTTGATTCTACTCGTCCCGACGGAGTGAGTTCGGTTCCTGGGAGTGACAGCACCATTTGAAACCGGCCTCATTTTAATGGCGCGCTGATATTTCCGAGCGATAAAGCAGCTAGGGTTGTGTTTAGAGCCATTGTTTCTCGGTGCCGTATATGCTCATCGCCGAGATAGATAATAGGCACTAGCTTCCAAACAGAAGGGACGCATTATTAGGCTTTTATCTTGGTGTCGTTGTCAGTCATAGTTTCAGCATATCTTCATGGTCAAAGTGTACAGTGCGAAAGAATGATTGCAGCTTTCGTCCTGCCTTCTCCATTGTGCGCTGATGGGAAAGCCGCGCAACTAAGGTCTTCCGTTTATTTATACAGGCGTCGTGAATCTCATTTGATGCGCCTCTATCTCGCCTCACTCTGCATGCGTATGGCTGCTTGCGTGCAGGCGTGTCAGTTTTTTTTTTTTTGTGCCTGAAAACAAAGCCGATTCCTTCTTATCAGTGGCGCCTGGTATATGTGTCGAGGTTTACTTTTTCATTATCGCCCAGTCGTCGTAGTTTGGAATGTCCGGCGGTTTGAAGGAGGTTTGTTGCACCAAGTCGTTTATGCGTAGTGTTTATTCAAAGCACAAGACTGAGATTTCAGTTTTCACGAAGATTTAGTGCAGGTGGCTCCAGACACTGCATCTTTGAGCAGGCCGTCAACATTTCTCGTAGTCAAGGTCAGAGATTTTCATTTGGAAAAAGGTTCGGTATTGAACGAATTGTTAAGCCAGAGGTGGCGAAGAAATGCAAAACTGAGGGCGGTTCTGTACAGAGAGTTGTAAGCTGCAACGCTGCCGACACCATTATTAAAAATTCAGGAAGCTGTTGTTAATAAAGTAGGTCAGCTATGGGCTCTATACTTACTTCTGAGAGGACGTGCAGGCATTTTTCTTTTCGACGTGTAGGGTTTAATCAAGATGAATATGGGGGTAATTTAAGTAAGCTTCACGATGACTTGGTAACCTGCCGTGGCAAACGGACTGCGACCTGGAGACCAGTAGGCATTGTGGCTCCCTCAGACAGCTTTTACGGTAGTTTATTTAAGCACGAAAGCCATGCACACTATGAGTTGCGGTTGCCGGAGTGTGAAGAGTCCTACAAGCTATTTGTGGTGAAGGGGGGAGGACAGTTGAAGACTTTGTTGCACAGTCGTTCCATTGCATTGTTCGTGCAGCTCATTATCCGACTTTCCTCTTGAGGTAGTGACAGTAGGCTGTTTCGCTACCCGTTGTTTTCGAGCTAGCCGAATAAGTCGCCTTTACGACTGGACTGAACTTCGTCGAAAGCGAAGGGTAAAAAGAAAGTGAACAAAAATAATATCATGGCAGTGTTGGTGATTTTTGGAAGCAGGCGTTGTTTTGTTACTCTTACAATGGGGGGGGGGGGGGGGGGGGGGGGGGGGGTTGCTTGCTCCTCGTAGTAAAAAAAAATAGAAGAAGAAAAATGTGACAGCGTGTAGGGGCCAGTGTACTTTAGAACTTTCGAAATCAGCTGAATGGTACTGTGCACTTCAAAGGACCCCTCGGGCAGCGCGACCCTCTCCAACAGCGCACCGCACATTCTCAGGTTAAGCAGAGAGGAAACGAGTACTGTTCTCTTTTACAGACACTTAGCACAGTCGAAGTTTGCGGGGGGTTTTCTTATCATGGCATTGCTCATACCGCTGAGGTCTTTTGCAACCTGTTGTATGGCTGTATAGCTGTGGCGTTCTCTTGCTCAGTACAGCTTTGCGCAAGCTTTCTTGCCGCCTTCTGGCATAGGCGACAAGTGTTACGCATTTTCTATTGCTTGCGCATTGCGACCGTTCTCACACCCGTTGCGGGTTCTGTTCTTTAAGTATTCGTGTGAACGCTTTCATTAAACGCAGTTGAAAGTCTGCGTCGTGTTTTTCGAGTTCTGTGTCCGTCCTCGTTATGCGCGCTGTTGCGATGCCATGGCGATAAAAACTAGCCCGCACATCTACCCTTGTATACATGCAAAAGCTGTGGTGTACTGCGATTTAGGTGGCTATTGAAGGACACTGGACGGTCCGAACAAACAAACAAGTGAAGAAACAAAACAACCAACAAATAAACAAATAAAAAGATCACTAAAGTTTGCCTCACAGCATGGGCGAATGAAATAAAACTAAAAAAAAAACGCCAACCTTGCCTGTTTGGGATGTAGAAGGGTACTGAGAATCGCGTCTCACCTCGTCGTGGTGTGTTCAGCTTGTCTTTCTTACTTAAATTCAGGGTATAGTGTCTCCACGAAAGGAACAATAGGAATTAAGTGGAATGCGAACTACACAATTTAATGTCTCTTCGGACGTCTAGCAATCGGTTTCAATAGTGTGTGAGTATTCGCAGGTTTAAAAAAAATCCTCGAGTTTCAAAGAGTCGTTCATGTTTCGAGTATAAAAATCAATGGCGCTTGTCCTCAGCGCAGTAAGGCGAGGCAAACTTGAGTATTATTTTTGAGCCGCGCGCAATATCTTTATTTGCATGCAGAAGGTAACCTGTTAATAGAGTGCGCGGAGGCAACCATGATTCCGCACCAATGCTGCTTTCTTGCGTTGAGACACTCACGCCACTGCCTTCGCGGATTTGTGTACTCGCCGATAGCGTAAAGCCGATAAAGAAACACCTTCTCGAAAAAGCGATATGCGCGACGTCGAGTGCGAACCCACCTGCAGCACATGACACAAATATGCTGACAGGACATACCGGTGTACGCTAAGGTCACTCGCCCGCAGTTGTCGGTGCAAGAGCGATGCATCTCAACAGCTGCTGCAGCCCCCCACGCCAAAGGCTGCGTCGCCCGGGAGCTCCACTCGCTGGGCCGGCGTCCGGGAATCCGTTTGCCTGACGTTGATAAGGTTCCCCTCCCTCGCTCCGTGCAGCAAGAGGGGCGGGGGAGTCGGCGCGCAAGATGAGAAGGTCGCAGCGTTTCAATAAAAGAATGAGCTCCTCTCTAATCTCGTTACCTGGGACACGGAATCACTATCGCGCCGGCTCCCACCTTCTCGATATTACCTTTGGATTCACCTCCCCGCTCGCGCTGTTGGCATGCTGGTTGATTCGCTGCCGTTCGCGACAGGGCCTGGCTCTCGCAGACAGACGGTCCGGTCATCCCGTGTGTGTGAAGTGCTGTATTAGCTTCGTGCGCTGTCGAAGAGGAGTGCCTGCGACTGTGTGACGAGCGCGTGCCCAAGGATACCTCTCGCTGCTGTTCGTGGCGGCCTCCGGGTGATGAGAGGGTCATCGTGAGGCCCAGTGTGAATTTGTGCTGTCGTGCTTGGGAAGCGACAGAGCAAGCTCGCTCCAAAGTGTTCGTGCACTCTTCACGCTAGTGTAAATTGTGGTTGTTTGCTGATGTAGGTACCTCTGCCACAGTTCCTGTGGAAGACGGCTTACTGCAGAGCGTCTTCGTCTTGCACAGCCTGAACCTCGCATTAAGAGTCCAAGGTGTACAGCGTGCTCAGACCGACTCTTCCCACCAGAGGTCGCCTCGGCTGAACGCTAAGCGTTCGCTCATGGACTGCACACGTTAGCCCGAACGACGGCACATTGAGCCTGGAACCAAGTATTGCAAACGGCCGGAGGCTTTGTGGCTGAGCTTATGCCCATAAGGGAGCGGCGCTCATCGAGCCTATGCTCGCAGTCAGAGGCAGTGCGAAACTCGAGTGCTGACTCACTCGAAAAGTCCACAAGCTGGGATCTCCACAAGCGGGGCCCCGCGCGCAGCATCAGCGAGGACTCGCTGAAGCCTCGGGAATACCCCGAGGCGGTCGCATTGGCATACATCCCGGAGCACACAGGGGGGTTGTGCCCGTGGAGCTCGAGTTACGATATCGTTGCGCGCCACTCTGAGCCTTATCGCGGCGGGTCTGCTCCGGGCCGACAGGAACAGCTGTCCGCAAAGGACAATCCGCGGACATCCACCTGGGACAGGGCTGTCCGGGCTCTTGTGCCGCTGAAGCGAGGCGAGGCATCGATGGCCCTGGGGCGACGGAAGTACTCGCTCGACTTCACGGATGGTCTGGACGCCTCCAAGATGGCGGCGGCGGCAGCAGCTAACGGCCTGGCGACTCTTCCACGAATAAAGAAGTCCCAGGAGGACCTCACCAAGAGGAGCTGGCTAGACCTTAGCGTCGTGCTCAGGAGGAAAATATCGGGTCGGCTGAAGCGGACGCCTTCTTTGCCCGTCATGCAGGTTGGAAGGACGCGCTCGGTTCCAGACGATGACGTAAGTGGTGCGCAGTGTTCGAAGCCTGAGCTTAGAGCGGACTGCCGCTTCTATGGTACCTGTATATGTACGCCGCAGTAAAGACCGCCCGGGTACTCTCGGCCAGGTCCTCCTTTTTTTATTCGAATACTTGTCATAAGGCGTAATATGGGGCTGGCTGTATGATATAGAAAGTCGTGTGGACAGTTTTCTTGCAGGAACCAGAGCAGGCTCCTGCTCTTATTGTTGTCGTTCAGCCGCTTGGAGAAGTCTCCCTCTCTTGGGGACGTGAGTCGCAGTTCCCATAATATTTGTGTCCTTGAAGCCTTGTCCCTGCAGAAGTCCACATCATGTGGCGCACATCCACCTCTGCGGCCGGCGTAGAATACTGCGGACATGTGCTGGGTCGTGCATCCTCTTGAGGCTCGTCACCGACGTGGTGAGGGCCGCCCAAGCCCTTGTCCTTCTCAGGGGCGCTTCCTGAATCTCGTTAAGTTATGAGGGAGGAAAAAAAAAAAGGACATAGTGGAACGAGGGCTTGTGTACTTTTTCCTTGATATCAAGGTGGGAAGAGCGGAGCGGGCATCAGAAGTGGGACTGGTGGGGATGCATTAGTGGTCGGGACTTGACGTGTGAGGGTATCTGCCTTCATCTGGTTAGCATTCTCACCGTCTTTTTGTGTCCAGTGTTTCGGATGTGTTTCTGAATTTGCGTATTGAGAGCATGTAGTTCCCGAGTTACATTTATTGTCTTTGCCAGTCTTTTCATTTGTTTGTTTTATTCAACTTCCTGATCAGCACTTTACAGCCAAGGAGACAGTAATGAAGACAGGCAAAATAGCTTCAGCTGCAAGCAGAAGGCATGAAAAAAGGCAGAATTTGAAAGCACTGAAAAAATATTCGACACAAGAAAATTTTAAGAAACAGGATATTGAGAGATCAGCCAAAGCAGTCGAACATACTGCAAGAAATATCGCTCACTTTTAAACATTTGTCTCCTTCTGCGAATATATATTTGGACATATCTCCCTTTAAACCAGCGTTGACGTATAGACATAATGATAATAAAGTCAATTTTATAAAATTTATTTTGTTATCTTTTAATATCGGAAAGGTACCAATTTATAATTCACACTGTAACGTCGCTTCGAAGAGTGATAAAAGCGTCCTTGTACTTCGCCTCGCTACCGCGCTTAACAGAAAAACATCTGGCTCTCCAGAGGTGTTTTCATACAAGCCCATATGCAAGCATCGTTTTACAAGCATCTCCTTCCACGGTAAGCGATGCAAATGACATGGTAGCTGTCCCCGGTTACTGATTTAACTTAGGTGATGTTAAAGTTCCAGTATTCCTCGCAGTCACATTGCTACTAGCTTGGTCTCCGCTGCTCGTGCCTTCGGAAAGGGCAAGAGATAAATTGAGCGTTTTTTGCCGTCTAAACGCAAGGCCGTAGTGTTATCGTACCGAATGCTCATACCGTTTTCAACGTAGACTCCGTTATTATAAGTGTGTTCTACTGACGAAAAGAACCGCGATGTCGGAGCGTTTTCTCAGAATGCCTTGCGCAGCGACCCCGTGTTCCTGCTCGGTGTGGGTGAGCGGGTCATTTGCATCCCATTTTCGTAGTCACTTGCTTTGCGCTAAGGAGCCAAGTTTGTCTTGCTTCCCGGTTAGAACTTGACCGCGCTATAAAAATGCTGTGCCTCTAGCGGAAAACTACTAAAAAAGAAAAAACAAGAATCCAATGGCGCTTCTCACTTGTGCTTTAGAGGCATCCATTGACTGCACCGTAATCAAGTACCTCGTTCCTGTGCGCTGCCGACATTGCGTCGCCTGTCGCAATTTTAAGCGGTTGCAGAAAGCACCGTGAGTCCCAGCGATGAAAGAAGTAAAACATGCATGCGCTAATTGCTCTTATCATTCGCGTGCACCATCGGGGCGGCAAAACCACGTGACCTCGATTCCTGGCCTATCCAGCGAAGCCATTATTTCCACGCGACGTAGCAGAGTTCTTGTGTCTGCCCTGAAAAGAACGTTTTCACTCTGCTCTCGTTCGCGCTCACCCGATCGTCCTGCGACCTGCCCATAAGCACTCCAAAATATCCTGCAGATGAGAGAGAGAGAGAGAGATAGAGAGAGTAAGAGGGAGAAAGAGGTCAAATGCTCGCGTGTCGGGAAAACGATGGGCTCGTTGTCCGCTTAAGCCTGCATCATCACATGAGCCCTCCTAGCTGGCCTCGTCATGTCGGCGACGGCGCGATTATTTATCCCGACGCTGTCCTCGCGTGGGGACACCGCCCACGATGTCGGCACACGAGCGTCGCATGTTTCACCGCTGCGGTCGCGACGCATGCATCGGAAACACTCTCCTCCTTTCGCTTTCCCTCTACCGCACGGTTATAGAAGCCCAGTGAGGGCACGAAACACGTGTCGTTTAGTGGCGCCTGTCCATTTATTATGCCTATCATCTGCCGTAGTCCCTTCGTACCTGCGCTGTTTCTTTTTTCTTCAGTTCGTATCAAAGTTTTGTGTTAAAAATCATTGTAAGAACGGCGTGTTTACCGTACACTTCTAAGCAGCATGCATGTGTTGACAGGTTCTACTTTATCAAAACTGCCCGGGATTTCGTTTATAATCTATATTACCAAATATCGTGTTTTTCCACGATTAGGCCATGCTCATCGTGATCATGTCCGTTGCATCCGTCGCTCCTTTGTGAAGCTTCTGGCCATGGCCTCGGACGCGTTCACTGCGCGTCATCATCAGACATGGCTAGCTCTTTATGGCGCTGCATACTTACTGTTTAGTTATCTTGAAAGAAATATTTTATGTACAGTTATTCCGACGCTAAATCCTTGCGCCATATCGCTGATATAATGAAATGCTGTCGGAAACTCGCTGGAAGTGTTTGGCCGAGGTTTCGTTGGCCTTCTGCTATGTTTCAGCATCCAGCGCGTTCAAGTACTCTAGTCTTTATGGCTAAGCGCGTCAAAAAGGCTGGTAGAAAGGCGTACGCAGATGATTGCCTCTCCTGGGAGGAAAAAGAAAAGAAAATGTCTGCGTTCACAAGCGCGGCTACACAGTCTGTTTTACAACTTCAGTTCTTTGCATGCCTTTATAGTCAAGGATATCGTTACCTCCTTATCTCCAGACCCTCCCCGTTGTCTGAATATACGTTAGCACTTAAAACCAGGAGAATATTTTAGACTATTGTACACTTTTCTCACGAACTCAGCGGACTGCATGCGAAGTGCGTCCGGTGTAGCCGTTCCGATTCTAGTGGACTTCACTTGCTCAGACCTCGTCCCGCTAACTTTTATGCTCACTTTGTAGTTTTTTTTTGCGTCAGCTCCACACAGTGTGACGCATCCGCTTCCTGCCGGCAGACAGCTCCCATTCGGGCTGTTAGGCCCCTTTTAATCCGGGTCTTATAGTTTTTCTCCTTTCTCCGCATGCTTAACTCTCAGCGTGCCAGCTTAGCGTGTGTTTCCGCGACATTTGCCTGAAGCTGATTTCAGAGGCCCGCTGATGGCAGAGATGCCTTTTCAAAAGCAGGTCGCAGAGGTTAAAAGCAAGTGTGGTGTCTCTCTCTCGGCGTTAAACTCTTGCTCTGCTGATGCACGGCAGAAAAAAAAAAAAGAAACAATGCCCGCTAACTATCAGCAAACGCTTCTCGCGAAGTGGTGGCGGCATTCCACATTATTCCGTGGAATCAGTGTTCGGAGGCGCGTCTTTGTCTCATTTATCAGTGCACAACCTGCGTCGAGGTTGAACGCTCACGATGACACAATAATGATTTCGCCTTCACAACACGGAAGCAGCCTTATAGCTTCTCAATTTGTTTATTCTTTTTTGTCGAAAACCAAAAACATGTTCATTTTCAATACAGGCGTAAAACAATAGAGGGGCAAAACGACAACGAATAGAATCTAAAAAAAAAAAATGAACATTTGTGTTTGTAGGTAAGCAGACAAGGAAAAGTAACGTTTCGAGAAAAATGAAGTCAGTGAAAGGGAGGTATCGTAGAATGGAACGGGGGTCGTCCCGAGGGAGTCAACGCCATCGCCACAGCCCACCCTCCCGTGTGTTCTTCCAATCTCTCGCTCTCTTGCTTTAGGTGTCGACGTATTCATCTTTTATCCTTGCACAAGTCAGTCAAAGAAAGGCAAGCGGGTACATACACATGCAAGCCGAAATTTAGACACGTAACTGTTTTGCCGACAAAAAGAAAATAAATAAAAAAGGCGCTTGGCCAAGAGCGCCATCTCGCCGGCATGCACCAAATTACTCGCAAAGGCGGGAAATTCGGACAAAAAAAATAAATTGGTTTGGTATGGTTTATTGGGGTTTAACGTCCCGAAGCAACTAAAGCTATGAGGGACGCCGCAGTGAAGGTCTCCGGAAATTTCGACCACCTGGTGTTCTTTAACGTGCACTGACAATGCGCAGCACACGAGCCTCTAGAATTTCGCCTCCATCGAAATTCAGCCGCCGCGGCCGGGATCGAACCCGCGTCTTTCGGGTCAGC
Source organism: Amblyomma mixtum (assembly GCF_055824585.1). Lineage (NCBI taxonomy): Eukaryota > Metazoa > Arthropoda > Arachnida > Ixodida > Ixodidae > Amblyomma > Amblyomma mixtum. The sequence goes on along the minus strand of NC_143013.1, from coordinate 316,381,033 downwards.
AGCCGAGCGCCGTAACCACTGATTGAAAAAAAATAAATTATGATTGGCGAATAAAATGTTTTACAATCAATTGGTCTGCGTTAACGCTATGCTAACGCTTTTTATGGTGGATCGGGTGCTCAGCATCTCTGAATGTTTACAGTGCTGCACACTCTGTACTTGCATAGGCGTGAGAATCTCCGTGCGTGTAGTGTTCGAGAGCTTCGTGTTTCTTCAACCGTCACAATCGAAGTTTTGTGTATTTACCCGCGTGGACAAAACCACGTCTTCTGCTTCTAATTGCAGGCCAGGCTGTGAAAGCAGCCAGTGTTCTCCCAGAGTTCCGCCTAATTCTTGTCCCAGAATGATCGTATTACTTGTTGACAGCACCTGCAGCTCTAGATATATCGGTTAATGTTGAAAAGGTTTTGAATGCCAAGTCAGCACTGTGCGCACCGCATTAGCGGAGGGCTGGCGCTAATTGACTTCGACCAACTGCGGCTCCTTAGCGCACCAAAACCTCATTACTCCGTTGCTGTTTTTCATTTCGCCATCACCAAAATGCGACAGCCGTGAACGCGTGTTTCTGCAGTCAGACTCCACACCCACTGAGCCCCCGCAGCGACTGAGATGCCTCGCGTGTTTTTGCTTTCATTACTAGCTGTCATTCTGCTATGTTGTTGCAACTTTGAGCAAGGCCGAGCTGCAATAACCGCACTCGGAAATGGGAGCGGCTATGCGCCGACCCTACACGGTGTAGCATGTGCGTCGCGCCATTTGACTGCGCAAGATTGAGCTGAGCCTTCAAAGGTGCCGACTTCAATACCGTTACACAATTCAAACCCAGATGCCAGGCACACACGGGCGTATCAGATGCTTTCAGAACAGCTGTCTGAACGAAATGAGGGAGAGCCTTAGAAGCGTGACCAACGTGCACGGCCTCGAATTTCCATTCGATTGGGCTCGCGCTTGCGCATTGAGAAAATCGGCCACCAGTTTTCGCTACCTGCGCGAAGTTTTTTTCGTTAATATAGGAGACGAGGGAATGAAGAACTGAGAAAAAAAAAACAACCACGTGAGCGCTCAACTGCGTCAACATTCGTGGCAGTCAGGCAGGAAAAAAATGAGGGAGCTAACACCGCACGGCCCGTGACTTTGGGTAAAACATAACAAAAGCGCTCCTTGTATTTATTGTGATGCAAATTCGGCCGCACAGCTGAAGTCATTAGCCACGACCGATTTGATTGTTTTCCAAGCACTCTTAATAAAGCAGCGATTTCCGGGAAAAGATTACCGGGGATACCGGAGGCCCTTCTTTTATGCGTTTCTTTTTGCTCTTCTTTATCGTCTGCTTATCATTGTACCACTGGTTCTCACATTCCGGCTCCTGATCCTGCCCCGCGGCTCGACGAGGCCTTTGTTTCCTCTCCGATTTCCGCCTCAGCCGTTCGAGCGAAACAACGGTGGGCTTTAAGGTCTTCCTGGCTCCGCTTTTAATTCGCGAAGCGCGACGAGCCGGCGTTCCCTGAATAAAATAAAAAAAAACAGAAAGTGAAACAAGCGCAGGGTCTGTGCAGAGGCGCCGCCGCCGTTTTCCCAGACCGGCAACGGCAGATTCGTTTCTCACGCTTTCCTTCAGTTTGTCTTGGAGGAGAAGCGGAGAGGAAGATTAGCTGGAGAGAAGGTACTGTTCCACCTTTTCCTCCTCTCTCTCTCTGCCCTGAAGAAAAACGAGCGGTCGTCTCCCTTCTCTCCGTTTCCTTCAGTGTAGTGGCGGGAGCTCTTTCAAGTGGGCGCAGGGCAGACACGCCGACGACGCCACTCGGTCGTGATGACCCGTGTCTCTTCTTCCGATCGTCACCCGAGGGACGCGCGCTGGAGGAAGCAGCAGCAGCAGCGTAGCGTGTTCGGGCCATGATGTCTAACAGGAGGCGCGTATGGGGCATAGGGATGAGGGCGCGGTGTTGAAAAATCTGGAGCTTTCTGTCCTCATGGATGTGGAAGCGGGCAGATAATTTTCTTTTTGCTGCGACCGCCACCAGAAGATTCACCGCACATTGGAGGCTGTTCTGAAGCTGTTTCTATGAGGAAAGTCACAAAAAAAAGAAAACTAAACTTCCCTCGGAAAAAAAACAAGCACAAAAAGAGGCTACCCACTCGCTCGCTCACTCGCTCTCTCACTCACTCACTCACTCACTCGTTCACTCACTCACTCACTCACTCGTTCACTCACTCACTCACTCACTCACTCACTCACTCGTTCACTCACTCGTTCACTCACTCACTCACTCACTCACTCGTTCACTCGCTCTCTCACTCACTCACTCACTCGTTCACTCACTCACTCACTCACTCGTTCACTCACTCACTCACTCGTTCACTCGCTCTCTCACTCACTCACTCACTCGTTCACTCACTCACTCACTCACTCACTCACTCGTTCACTCACTCACTCACTCGTTCACTCGCTCTCTCACTCACTCACTCGTTCACTCACTCACTCGTTCACTCACTCACTCACTCGCTCTCTCACTCACTCACTCACTCGTTCACTCACTTACTCGTTCACTCACTCACTCACTCGTTCACTCACTCACTTACTCGCTCTCTCACTCATTCACTCGTTCACTCACCCACTCACTCACTCACTCGTTCACTCACTCACTCACTCGCTCGCTCTCTCACTCACTCACTCACTCACTCGTTCACTCACTCACTCGTTCACTCACTCACTCACTCGTTCACTCACTCACTCGTTCACTCACTCACTCACTCGCTCTCTCACTCACTCACTCACTCACTCGTTCACTCACTCACTCGTTCACTCACTCACTCGTTCACTCACTCACTCACTCACTCGTTCACTCACTCACTCACTCACTCGTTCACTCGCTCACTCACTCACTCGTTCACACACTCACTCACTCACTCGTTCACTCACTCGTTCACTCACTCGTTCACTCACTCACTCACTCACTCACTCACTCACTCGCTCGCTCCCTCACTCACTCACTCACTCACTCACTCACTCGTTCACTCACTCACTCACTCACTCGTTCACTCACTCACTCACTCGCTCGCTCTCTCACTCACTCACTCACTCACTCGTTCACTCACTCACTCGTTCACTCACTCACTCACTCGTTCACTCACTCACTCGTTCACTCACTCACTCACTCGCTCTCTCACTCACTCACTCACTCGTTCACTCACTCACTCGTTCACTCACTCACTCACTCGTTCACTCACACACTCACTCACTCGTTCACTCGCTCACTCACTCACTCGTTCACACACTCACTCACTCACTCACTCGTTCACTCACTCGTTCACTCACTCGTTCACTCACTCACTCACTCACTCACTCACTCACTCACTCGCTCGCTCCCTCACTCACTCACTCACTCACTCACTCACTCACTCACTCACTCACTCACTCGCTCTCTCACTCACTCACTCACTCACTCACATTCTGGCCGAATGGACTTATTCTGCCTCTCACTGGCCCTCCACTCGCCCACTGACAGGGCTGTGCCTGCAGCCGTTATAACGTTGCACATGACAGGCTACGCGTGGCGTTTTGCAACCGAGGCGTGAGGAGGATATCTCGATGTGTTTTCGCTGCTAACATGAAAGAACGCGGAGGTGTGATTTCCTCTGTGGCCACCACTCCTTTAGTTTGCATGGACGCACATATGCAGCTCCTTGCTTGTTTGCCGCGCAGTCTTTGTGGGGCCGCCTTATGCACCTGGAATTCATCCCTGAGCACGGCGCCGCGACACTGTGCTCCGAGTGCGGCAACAGTCGCCCTCTTATTGGCGCTTTAGGACGCTGTAATAGGGCACAAATAATATACCGCTCGGGTACTAAATAATACTTGTATACCTTCCTCTTTCGATGCTTACAACCGTGCATTATGACTCGTGAGGAGGTGCCAGTCTGTAACATGCGTCCTTTGCTGAATCGAGACGTACTATTCTTTTAATTCTTACATGATATCCGAAATGTCAGGGACTCACATCTAAAAGGAAAGGCATCAGAATTTGCTACCAGTGCATGGAAAAGCGCCGCATCTCACGTAGTGACTCCGTTCCTCTGGGCGCACATCTCTGCCGAGAAACTTGCATCGCAGAAGCCGCGGAATATAAGCCTGCTCTATGCGGCGGCAGCGTCGAATTTTAAGTGCCTTACGAATGCGCGAAACGAGACAGAATATCTGCACGGTTTTCTCAGCAGTGGAGAGAAAACCAGTGACAGTTAGTTGAGAAGTTTTAGCTGGAAACTCAAACGCTCGTCTTCTTTCCAGCTTTTGGCTGAAACTTTATTCCACTGCTTGCGAATGTGTCTGTGGTCGAGTATGGCGCACCAGGAATTCCCTAAGCTTCTGAAGCTCCTCGTTTCTGTACAGTATATGTCAGCTGCAGTGACATGTACTCCGCCGTACAGTAAACACCTGACTTTACGGGTATAGGGGGGGGGGGGGGGGGGGTGCAATTTCTGCACGGAGAAGATAGAAGCGAGAACGTCAAGCGTCCTCAGCGTCAAGCGTAATGCACGCGTGGCAAAGCTGCATTAGGCTGGTTTTGGCGGAAGTGAATGTCGTGTAGGAGACGTGTGACAGCGTAGCCGGTGCCGCATATTACATTCCTGCGGAACGTGAATTGAAGGAAAAAAATATGGACTGACGCCGTATTAATGCAACGAAAGTTCGCACTCGCTGTTATTCTTTATTGCATAAAGAAAAGGTTCCGTTAACTGCGCAGAGCAGGGAAGATTGAGTGCGGCTGCTTCGAAGCCCAGTCACGTCCGCCCGGCTCTCGTTTCCGATTGAAAGTCGACTTTTATTCTCTGCCGGCGAACAGCCATGATCCTACGGCCGCCGATGCGTTTGGAATATTCCGGTTGCACGCGTCCGCCGTCGGGAAACGTTCGGCTTACAGGGGCGCGCGCAGGCGTGTGCTTGACAGGGCTCGGGGATAAATAAGTCCCCGTCTTCCTCCGCGCCCCCGATGAAACTGCCGCATGGAGCAGCACCGTCGAGTTTCCGACGCTCTCGCGAATGGGAAAGTCATTGACGTGTCGTCTGGACAGACGAAATGTATGCTTCCCTATCTGCTACGCGAATAGAACAACGCCGTGTTTGCAAACAAAGCGGAGGGTTCGCGGCAGGCAGATCTGACTTGGGGGGGGGGGTGAAGTAGTGCTAAGCGCTGTTGGGAATACATCAAAGCACAAAAGTTTTCAAAGCAGTTTTCCGATTGCACATTGTACCTATGATGCCATTCCTTCGTGTGAAACAACCAAATTCACCCTAGAATAGCTCCTGAAAGTACGAAGGGTCATTTCGAAGGTGGTGTATGTTTAAAACCACCGCGTTTCTTGCGCGCGGCGGTGATTCCTTCCTGGGGCTACGGGGCGGAAGTACAGCCCCTAGGAACATATGTAAGTAAAACTTTCAGAAATAGATTTCTCGTTTCACAGTGCTTTCAAGAAGAAGTGTGTGAGAAAGTATGATTCAACAGGAAAATGGCGCAAAAGACGTGGACAAAAGAGACAAACACGACAGGACCAGCGCCAACTTACAACTGAATTTTATTTCGCACCAAACCCGCCTTTATGTAGGCCAACACGCCCTAGCATCCGTGTAATCACGCACAGGCAGTAGAAAAGATAACTCTAAGATATCTAGCACATGAAGCGCAATAGCAACCACGTAACATACTATCATGGCTAAAAAAAACCCAACAAAAGTATAGCAAACAACACTAAAACGGTCATGACCAAGCAACTCTTCAACACCAAAAACGATACACACTCATGAGTGATACCAGATGACCAACAAGAAACGTGGAAAAAAGGTGAAGAATGAAGCGTTAAGACCAAAACAGTGTCAAAGGTAAAAAAAGGTTGAAATGGATGAAGAGTGCAAACCTTAAAAATTGGAAACCAAAAACCAGCAGCCACATGAAAGATAACCGATGACCAACCAGAAAAAAGATGGACGCGAAGCTGAGACCAAAGTCGGCGTCAAAAGTATAAAAACGAGAAAAAAATTGGAAACGAACAACCAGCAGCCATACGAATGATAACCGATGACCAGCAAGAAACATGAAAAAGGATGAATGCGGAGCTCAGACCAAGGTCAGCGTCAAGGTGTAAAAAACGAGAACAAAAACCTGCGCAAAAACCGCACATCGTCAAAGAAATCGTCGAAAATTGCAACCAATGCCAAAGGAAAGCGTGCACAACAAAACAAAACGAAGCGCCTACAGAAAACTTTCTAGAAAAGTGTACTCCTCGTTGCTAAGCGTAATGGATGGCTTGCTGACGCATCTGCTCCCTTCTTTCCTGATGTAAAAGGCTTCGACCACCTCTCTCTCAAATCTGTCCTTCCCACTCCTCAAAAAAATAGTTTTCTCGAACTCCGGACGGCAACCCCTGCAGGCTTTGCAATGATCCACTAGAAAGCTTCCTTCGTTATTCCGCAGATTCCGGCAGTGCTCGCTGGCTCGCTCATTAAAACATCGACCGGTTTGGCCAATGTAGCTGAGCCCGCAACTTAATGGAATCTGGTAAACAACCCGCGTCCTGCACCGTGTGAACTTGTTTTGATGTTTCACAGTACAAGCCGGTTGTTTTTTCCCGTTAGTCATTGCGCAAAGCTTAGAAAGTTTGCAGGGGGCTGAGAATGCGACCTGAACGTTATGTCTGCCTGCTACTTTTTTAAGGTTGTGTGAAACCTTGTGGATATACGGTATTACTGCCACACGGTTGCGTGAAACCGGATCTTTGCTTTTCAGTTGTAAGTTGGCGCTGGTCCTGTCGTGTTTGTCTCTTTTGTCCACGTCTTTTGCGCCATTTTCCTGTTGAATCATGAACCAACTAGCCCAAACTAGAGTTCTTCTTGAGAAAGTATGCTGCATCATTTAGAAGCTATCTTTTTAAAGCGTCCCAATAAATCTGTATTTTGAAGCCGGACATACCCCAAAGGCGCTCTATCCCCGCTCTCTGTCAAATATGTATCGCCTTCGAAATAATACTGTATACTTTCAAAATTTGTTCCAGGATCAACTTTGTTGATTTTCACGAAGGGACGACATCATAGGCGCACTTTTAAATGAGAAAACTGCATTAAAAACTATTGCTTCCATGTATTCCTATGGGTGCTAAGCCTACTTTGTAGGGAGGCTGCGGGCTTCAGTCAAGTCGCTTGTTGTCAAGCGGCATTTATCCGCAGTCTCCCCCATAACTGATCGAAATAAACAAGTTATTATTATTATTATTATTATTATTATTATTATTATTATTATTTTTATCTTATTATTGCTTTCCACCCCTACTTTTTACTCCGGCGACAGCAGCGCCACTTCATCTTGCTTACGTCACAGATTGGTGTTGGTCTATGAATGACGAGCAAATTGTGTACCGAGGACAGTTGCTTTCGAATGCTATCTGCGACTTTTTTTTTTCCCTCCTCAGTTAACGATGCCATTTATGGCTTATAAGGAAACTTAGAAGTTTGAATTGTGCGTAAACATTGCGTTGAGCTGTTTCTCACGCTCTTACTTTTCATGTCTCGAAGTGAAACACCATCATTTACCTGCGGCATAGGCCAGTCGTTTTTGGAATTTTTTCGTAGCTGTGGTTGACCTATAGAAAGGTAACGGCTCGAGTCATATTACTGGTGTGCTGCTAGTAGTGTCTCATTTCTCGTGTATTATTGTTGTTCTTAGTAGTAATACCCTGTTCATCTGCTTCTGCGACTATGAACAGCTGGTATCATTCTCATACAGCTGACTTTGTCTAAAAATGAGCCCCGCAGTGTTCCTTGCAACCTTTATGAAAAATCTGTGATGCAAGACTACGTGCATTACTTGACCTTCTTCTTGCATTTGACTGCGGCATGCTGATGTGAGGACGAAATAATGTTCACCAGCTTAAATGAGCGCGATCAAGCCACTCCGATGTAGCGTTTGCTGTATAAGTCGGTGCAGAAAGGTCCTGTGCTGTAGAGCATGGATAGGGATATTCTGATCCGCTGGAAAGAGTTACTTTCTCTCTGTCAACCGGCGAAGGCAACACTTGGTGATAGTTCTGGCGATGCCCTCTTATCGCACATAGCCCTCATCAGGTGTTGCACGTTCCCAGGCATAGCGTTTTACGGCAGTCCGAAAAGAAAAGAATGGCTGTTAAACTGACTCGTTGTTTTTGTCTACTGAAGAGGTCGACAGCACCCGTCCGCGTCCCGTTCGCTGCGGCGAACTGTAAAGATTTTTGTAAAGATGTAGATGTGCGGCCATGTTAACGACCGGCCACATGTCTGGCATGATCCGATGTCAATGACGTTGTGTGAGCTAATACACGCATTCACTAATTTAATAACTCCCTGAATTGTTCACTCGATCGGCAACCACTCACCCACTCGCGTGCTCATTAAATGTCTACACTTTCAAGCAATAACTCACTCACCCTCTCTCTCACTCATTTGAAAAGTATTCACAATTCACGGGCGAGTCGTTTGTTCCGGAAAAAACGGTACGAAGGCTTTCGTCGCGCACTGCGAAAAGATGCTGCTCCCTCGGGACTCAAGAACACAAACATTTAGGGAAGCGCGCATGCAAATTGGTCTTACTTTCTCCTATGCCCGCCGAGCTTTGCAAAAGCGGAGCCGATAAGAAAAAAAAAAAAACTATTTATAGCTGCTTCTTCCAATGCGAAATATCTAGCTTCGCTCCCGCTATGGAAGAAAGATGTTTTCAGCCTTGCCGGTCGGGTACAAAAAATGGAAAGCTATGCGGTTTGGTTAAAAGCGGTTTGGAATAACCATTCAAACTCTCAGGCAGAGCTGTTATCGCAAGAAATTAAGACGCACAGAAATGCTGCTCAGCCATATTCTTTCTTATGGCAAGAACCATTACTAAAGCGTGTTTTGTCTGGCAGTAAGTGCTTGAAAAATGTTTTATGAATATGGGCTTCGTGGTATACTCTTGCACGGCGGTTTGTTTCTCTTGTGCGATATCTTACCCGGGAGTTTCTCTGTCCGAGGGAAGGGGAACACTCGCCTTTTTCTCTGTTTGTCTACGCGTGCACCAAGCTGTAGTTCAAAATGCACAAAGAAGAGACGTGCACTAACCTACAGACTCAGCATGGAACTGGCGACGAAAAATAGCAGGAGATTAAGCAGACAGGCACGGAATTTATTCCCGTGTACATAAAAAAAAAAAAAACGTAGAATGGCGGTCAAGAGCCAAGTCGACAGGGTCATAGCCGAATTGCGAATCGAGAATAGTTATGGGCATGCATTTGTGCCCGCCATCAGTGTACAATTTTCCAAAAAGAGAAAATGAAATAAAAAAGGCAGGGTTTAAACGTAGTTAAATCGAGTAGACGTGCGAGAGCACGTGTTTAAACTGGTTGGCTCGTGGTTTAAGCTCTGATCTAAGTTAAGCTGCTCTAGTCTGATCTTTTCGAGCCGCAGATGGGAGTTTGTGAAGACGGCGTTGTTCAATGCACGGGGCAAAGATGTGTTGCAATTTAACACGAGGCGTGATCGGCTGCGGCGGTAGCGTAGTGCTCTTGTGCAATGATGGCCAGTGAAGCTGATCTGTTCACGCTACCGAGGGCTCGAAACCCATTTGCAGCAATATTTATTTTATTTCTGCATGAGCTGCTGCTATACTAGGTTTGGCCAAGGTCACCCTCAAGGTCACCCTACCATTGGCTACAGCTGGCGTGACACTCCCCCGAACTTACCCGTGCTTCCTCTTATTGGCTGCAGCTTGCGCGGCTCTCCTCCGAACTAGCCCGAACTTACCCGAGTTACTCCGATATTCACACAAGTTTCTTGCTTGGGACCGTATTAAGTAGTGCTCTTTCGCACTAAAATTGTCCTGCCACGCAACGCGCTGAGCTCAGCGAAAGCAGTCGCCGTACTGCTGTCTGTCTTGAGCTAATGGCTAAGATCTACACTTAACTACCGCAATGATGGAAACGGCCGCACGGTCACGTGAGCAGCGCTGGTCACGCGATCGGATGTTGACGGTATACGCTGTGAATCCGTCGAGGAGAGGTCTGTATAACAGCTTTCACTTTAAAGCAAAATTTATGCGCAGAAATTGAGTGCATGAGAAGATGGGGAGTCACGTGAAGAAAGGTGATGAGCATTTTTCGCATCGTCTGCAGTGATGGATTACGTGCAGTGATAGATTACGTGCAGTGATAGAGTGGCATATATCATTTTCTTCCCATCATGTACAGTGATGATCGAAGGTGTGCATGTGCAGTAACATGATAATGTTAAGTGCACAAGGATTTCTTGGCTTTTCTGTCTTTTATTGGTCTATGATTGAAACCAGATGTCTGCCAGAGTGCGCACTTTCAATTCTTGCGTTCAAACATTTAGTTTCATTCAGTTTCTCTCCCTTCGCTTTTTGTATGTCCAGAGAAGGGGGGTCGTGCTCTGAAATAAGTTTTAATTTCCACCCTTGTGTACTTTTTTTCCGTCTCCTTCCTTATTTTCGAATTCTGTTTGTTTGCTTGCTTGTTGTTGCCTTCTTAAAACAAGAATAGCATAAAGGTGGCTGATTTCCTTAATGATGTCAGCAAAGAACAGAGACATTCAATGTGGGCCTCTATGGCTGCACTTAGTGATGCTTCCTTTCGGTGCTCACATGATTCCTGTACGCGATTGATGTTGCATGATTGTGATAACGCTCATCCATATAAAAGGAACGGAGGGGAGGGGGGGGGGGGGGGGTACGACTAAAAAGAATCAATGCGGAGCCACACTTGTCGCCGTATACAAGATCCTTCAGTCATAACGCTCCTGGAACGTACTAGGTGTCGCCTTTGTTACCTTTGCGGTAAAAGTGGAGTTCTTACTGTAGCTAGACGCACCAGAGATGCAACACTGTGTGTTACTGTGTGAAACACCCTAGAATCGGAGTCCATCGCACGCTCCCGGGCGTCAGGTTAACCAGTACCGCAAAACAAATACACAAACCGGAGGCTGATAGGAGACGAAAAACGATGCGCCTTTAATTGCGGAGGGAACGGTATCATCGCCTTGGTTGCCGTGGTGCGGGGACGAAAGACGCTCGGCCGCCGCCGACGAGTGACCGGAAACCTGTCGCCCGCCTCTTTTGGTGACCGCCGTACGGGCAGGGGTCGCGAGCGGCAGCCGGGCGTTTCCCACGGGAATCATCGCCCCGAGTGCGGTCGCGCGGGCTGGCGACCACCTTTTGCGCGGCAGCCGGGCCTCGAGGGTGTGCTTGCTGCTGCTACTGCTGCTTCGTGAGGTGTACGGTTGTAATCTCCGGCAATCGATGTGTACAGGGAGCAGCAAACCTGTATAGGAACGGAAGAGGGTATGGAGGGGGTACTGTCACGATGGCTGGAGCTGGCGTTACCCGTGCGCGCAGAGTACGGTATCGGCTTCGGGCAAATAGTACGGTGTGACAAAGGCAGAAGTAGAAATACACGCGCCAGCCCCTGCCAGAACGGGCTTAAATCAATTTATAATTAGTGAATATATCAATTGCTAAAAAAACAAAACAAAGTCGCATTGCACAAAGAAAGAAGACGAGAGAAGAAAAGGATAAACTTTACGTGCTGTCCAGCGGGACCGCTGCCGCAAATATGGATTGACCATCACAGTGGTGCCTACGTTAATGTCGATACGGTAACCTGATTGAAGCGAGCAGTAGCTAAAGAGTTAGTGATGCCAAATAAAAGCTTTACGTTGTATACAGCGCTGACAAATGACGTCGTCATAGTACGAATTCTCGAGCTGGAATAAGCCCTGGATGGGAACCCTCCATAGCCACAGTCCACTCGACCAGAAATTGTTAGTTGACATGGGACGGATTGTGATGGCAACCATCGGTTCCTCCTATTGAACCTACCAAGCATTTGTCTCTCAAGAAAATGTTACGTGCCCCGTTACGCCGAAAATCCGGTGTTGGCGTTGTTGGCGTTGTGAGCGATAAATAGGGTGGCGTAGGGTGGCTCAGCCACCCCCCCCTCCCCCCCCACCCCCGGGAGAAGCACAAGCTAGGTCACGTGACCTTGTGGGGTCTTCACGACCTTCCCACCGGATTGTCAGCAAACTAACCAACCCCTGGCAGGTGCAGCTAAATTAATGGTTGATCGTGACAGGTTGCTCGGGAAGAACAACTTTGGTCGCACCATCTCTCACCGGTGGCAGCACCTACCATCGCAGGGCAGTGGCGCATCCCTTAACCGCTGCACCATTGCGCAAGGAGGGGCATGAGAAATATGACTGTACAGTTGAAAATGATCAATTCCGCATATATGGGTATTAACGTTGTAACCCTGTCTCGTCATATCCTTAAGGCGGAGCTTAAGTGTCCCCTCCATTTTTTTACCTCCTCATTGATTTGGACGGTGCTTAACAAACGCGGTGGCAGCGCGGCGGGAGAAGCAGCAATCAGCATTCGCTCGCGTGTGTACAGGTACGAGTCGTATGAAAAACAGCGGTAAGTTCATATCCTGGAGCAGCCAAATTTATTTTTTGTTTTTTCTCCAGCATGCAAAAGCATTGAATGAGTCACTCGTCTACATAGAAAAAAAAATATGTCCTTCTCGCCCATATATACTTTCGAAGGGCTGACCACATGATAATAAAGTATGTCAAATATGTCCTTCTCGCCCATATATACTTTCGAAGGGCTGACCACATGATAATAAAGTATGTCAAATATGTCCTTCTCGCCCATATATACTTTCGAAGGGCTGACCACATGATAATAAAGTATGTCCTCTCCCATTGCTCTCACTGTACGATATCTCACGTTGGTTGTAAGAAAAGGTAAGACGGCTCTTCTGTGGAGGAAGTTCATATGTGTGAAGCAGGCGGTATTGACGTGAAGCCTTCCAGCATAGCCTTAGCTCTCAGGCGCACCGTAATAGGAGATCGCGTTTCGCCCACAACAAGGCTCAAGTTCTTCACCGTCGTACAAAAGCCTCCTCGACGAAGAGCTGGAAAAAGGGATCCACCTGCGAAGAAAGCCTGGTTTTTCAAAATGAGCTGTCAGGGGTGCTAAACGCGCATAAAATTACTGCCCGTACGGATTCTTTACACAAGAGATAAAATCGCCTTTTGCCACTCCAAGCCTGTTTTGCTCTATCAAGAGGGAATAATCGTTCTTTTCTTATTTCACACATGACTGACGGATATGTGATGCTGGGCATGTAGACAGTCCACTCTAACGTTCAATTCTATCCAGCCAGGGTGGAGAGGGTTGGAATATGGCATTCATCGAAATGGTTGAACGAAAGCTACGACAGCTTTCTCTGAAAAATGCGCTCAGCTGGTGAGCTTACCACTAAAATTTTTGTTGTTATGTACGATATTCGTTTCCTTTCATTATTCGGAGTACATTAAGCGCTCCGCGTCTACTTTTATAGCATTTGTGGGGTTTAAATGGGGGAGATAAACTCGTATTCCCCGTTTAAGCGCGGCTGACATGGTTCAAAACCGCGCTGACCCCACCCCGTGGTCGCGTACGCTACTGAGCGCACGCCGACCACGGCGGGCCGTGCTCTGCGGGAACAAAGGAACGACACAGTGGCTGACACAAACAAGGCATTTATTGCTATAACAACAATAACGCCAGCTAGCAACAAAATTCACTGAGGAATCTAGGATGTCCGACTCACCAGCACGGCTACGAGCGAACGTCCGCCCACGGTAGGGCAAAGGGATAAACTCCGAGGTCGAGCGGGTCGGGCTCGGCGGGAGTAAGTTCCGGCCAAGAGGCGCCCGTCGACGAAGAGCGAAGCTGCGAGCGAAACGTCTGCTCGCTTCCCGATGCCGAGCAGAAGAGACCCCGTCGCTCCCCGCGAGCGCGCAGCAAAACGCCATCCGTGGCGCTGGTGTCGCTGCGACGCGAGCGCCCTCCCTTGTTAGTTACAGTAACCGAACCGAGAGGAGTGCTTTTCGGGGGGGCAGCTAACAACAGTGGGGTGCGTTGAGGGAAAGCGAACGCAGGGGACGAAGGCGTCCCCACATCCCCCCAACCTTAAATAGACCCACGCGCCTGCAAGTTACATGCTATGGAGGAGTCTCCTGGTCTTCATGCACTTGAGGCAGGTCGTGCAGCGGAGGTCACGCCGACAGGGTGCACGCAGTCTTCCGCGGTATTCCGAAGGCGGCGTGAAGGTCTCCGCTGGGACGACTCGCATGGCCCGCGGGCTATGTGCCCGCAGGCCCGCGAAGAGGAGGGCCGGTTGACCACTGCAGGCCAAGATTCCGCAGTAGTCGCCAGGGCAGCAGCATCCGGAGGTGGCTGCTGTCTGGTCTCGCCACGGCTGCCCCGGATGGATGCGGCGAACAGGATACAGGCCGCTCCGTCGCAGCAGGCGGCGGCGAGACGATGTGCACAGGACAGCAAGCCGCAGTGGCTCCAGATCTGTAAAATTTCCGAAACACACTCCGCATGCCTTTAACGTAGGTCACGGGAGGGGAAACGGCGTACACAAGGGCCTCGTGGCTCAAATGCTCAACTCGCTAGCAAAACGTGTCGGGCGGCTGTGCAATGCAAAGTTCGAGTGAACAAAGCCCTTTCTTGAGTTGAACGAGAATGCTCGGTTCATGCGAGGTTAAAAAAAACGGGTGGCCAGCAAAGTGCGCCCCCTCTCAATACCACGGTCTGGTGGTCGTGTCACTTTTGACAAGGTGCAGGCGGCTATGAATAGCCTTAGGCCTCACTGCCACAGTGAAGGTCGACGACCCCCAACAAAAGAAAGACCCGAAACGGGTTTCGTGCGCGCAGCCGCGAGGAGACATCAGCGTTGTGGGGTGGTCCTCCCCGCTCACTGCACAAAGCAGCTTGAGCGATCGGCGCCCACCGTATCGGACGGTGTCGGAACGCCCGGTGCCGAGCTGCAATACCAGCGAGCTCGTAACTGCACCCGTGGCCCTAGGCCACCCGGCTCCCAGAGCCGCGACTCCCAGAGTCGAAAAAGAGACAGCGAGAAAATATATACAGAAAACTCGGACCACCCACGCGGCTTCCGTACTCACTCGCTTCGGGCTCGGCAACTCCGCGGGCGCTAGGCCTCGCGCTCCCTCGATGCGGACCAAGTGGTTCTTGAAGTAACTCCAGGAAGAAAACTTCACAAAAAAACATGCTGAGCATGTCGAAAAGTTCAAACATGCTGCAGCGCAATACACCTCGCACTCAAGAAAGCATGCCGCAGGTCCTAGCGATCAAAATTCACTCTAGGCCTAGCACTTGTCAAGTCCGGACAAAGAGCGTTCCTCGAACCGAACAGACTGTCGTCCAATGTTCCAAGAGCAGGCCCCACGTTGGGCGCCAGATGTGGGGTTTAAATGGGGGAGATAAACTCGTATTCCCCGTTTAAGCGCGGCTGACATGGTTCAAAACCGCGCTGACCCCACCCCGTGGTCGCGTACGCTACTGAGCGCACGCCGACCACGGCGGGCCGTGCTCTGCGGGAACAAAGGAACGACACAGTGGCTGACACAAACAAGGCATTTATTGCTATAACAACAATAACGCCAGCTAGCAACAAAATTCACTGAGGAATCTAGGATGTCCGACTCACCAGCACGGCTACGAGCGAACGTCCGCCCACGGTAGGGCAAAGGGATAAACTCCGAGGTCGAGCGGGTCGGGCTCGGCGGGAGTAAGTTCCGGCCAAGAGGCGCCCGTCGACGAAGAGCGAAGCTGCGAGCGAAACGTCTGCTCGCTTCCCGATGCCGAGCAGAAGAGACCCCGTCGCTCCCCGCGAGCGCGCAGCAAAACGCCATCCGTGGCGCTGGTGTCGCTGCGACGCGAGCGCCCTCCCTTGTTAGTTACAGTAACCGAACCGAGAGGAGTGCTTTTCGGGGGGGCAGCTAACAACAGTGGGGTGCGTTGAGGGAAAGCGAACGCAGGGGACGAAGGCGTCCCCACACATTATAGTGTAAGAAAAATGATTGGGCCGTCCTTCTGCATTATTTTTACTCATTCCTTCTCCTTTGGAATTAGTCCGATAAAAATCGTTTCTTTTATAAGTTATTTACGTTTCCAGGCTGCGCTTTCCAATACAAACTTTTTTGCCCTAATTTGTTCCCAGTCGATTCATATATCAATCACTAACAAAAATTATGCGGGTGGGATGGCGCTATTTTCTTATGTAACGCAAGTGCCGTTTCGCATTTTCGAAAATAGGTCGGATGGGTCAGGACTCCAACGATTGAGCAAGGACGTCGATTTGACCGACACGAACGCAATAGGAGAATTAAATTTCGCCGCCTTGTCGGGAACAGCCGATAGATCCTTTCGTAAGCGTTTTGCTTTGCCTCCCTAAAAACGACACAGACAGTCTTTGCCGCAGCTGTGGACGTCCTGGATGAAAAAAAAAAAAAAAAGAAACAGATTTCGTTGCTTCGTACTTCGGTTCGAAACCAATGCACTTTACGGGAAAAAGCAAAAAAAAAAAAATGTCCTCGCTTTTTTGTCTATCATCATTGTCTTCCGTGTAAAACAGTAAAACAAATTCGCGGCGCAAGTGATATTGCTTGGAACGTTTCAAATCGTAAAACGACTGAGAACTAGGCGAGATTAAAAGAAAACAAGTTGTATATATTCGACCAGGGTGCGGTTGCCAGCCGCTTCAAATTTTTACAGGAACGAACTCATCTCCGAATAGGTTTCACTGTCGTACAGTGATGTTCTCTCGTTTTTATTTTGCGGATGCTCTTTTCGGCGTTGTAGCCACATGGCCACAGGTGTAGACTCTGCAGAGGGTTCAGGGCACTATTTTGATAAGCATTGAGAGAGAAAAAAAAAAGTTTGTCCATCGAACAACGGTAAAGAGTTGTTTGGCGGTATCTACACGAGAGGGAACTGGACGTTTCGTACAAAAGCTATCACTGTAACTGATTTCACTTGTGTCGTGCGCGCTTCGCCACATCTCTCTTTTTCTTATGGCCTTTCTGGGTCTCTGTGTGAATTGTTCGCGCCTGCCGCAGTGTCTGTGAAAACGTCAGTACACAGTAACTTTGTAACAAAGATGCTTCAGGGTTTTATACTGTTTAGCCTCCAGCCAAGGTTGGCGTCTGAACTTGATGTTTCAGAAAGAGAGAATGGAATTGCGAAATAAATAGGTCATTAGTGCACAGATATTTTTTGAACTCACTCTGCGTAGATCACAGCATGAATTCCCATCTTCAGGGGAAAAAAAAGCTGTTTTACGCAAGCTTTAGACCGAATCGGTAGTTTCAATCGTTCCGTTGAGGCGTGTCGTTCGTGCTAACTACCTATTCTTGTAGTGGCGCAAAAATAGCATCCGAAGATTGTGACCGCGCTCAACGAAAACATCCGACCTCTGCCTGCGATAGTTCTCATTGACATGTCGTCCGGTCCCATCATTGATTTGTACTGGCCTAGTCGCACCTATTTTAGTAAAGGTATATAGCTGATCATGCTCAGCAGTAATGTTCAACAGTCTAGCAAGGGAGCAGCAGTTCGCACTTGGTAGCGAGGTGCTGGAAGTAGTAAGGGAATATGTCTACTTGTGGCAGGTAGCGACCGCTGATCCGGATCACGAGAGGGAAATAACTAGAAGAATAAGAATGGGGTGGAGCGACTATGACTGGTTCTCTGAGATCATGCAATGCACTTTACCAATATCCCTCATGTGAAACGATTACCACAGCTGTATATCACCGGTGCTCACCTGTGAGGCAGAAACGTGGAGGCTAACGAAGAGGGTTCAGCTTAAGTTAAGGACAACGCAGCGAGCTATGGAAAGAAAAATGCTAGGTGTAACGTTAAGGGACCGGAAGCGGGCGGAGTTGGTGAGGGAACAAACGCGGGTTAATGACATCCTAGTCGAAATCAAGGGGAAGAAATGGGCTGGAGCACGGCTTGTAATGCGAAGGCAAGATAACCGCTGGTACTTAAGGGTAACGGAGTGGATTCCAAGAGATGGCAAGCGTAGCAGGGGGGCCGCAGAAAGTTAGGTGGGCGTATACGAGATTAAGAAGTTTGCGGGGATACGGTGGCCACAGCTGGCGAAGGACAGGGTTAATGGGAGAGACATGGGAGAGGCATTTGCCCTGCAGTGGGCGTAGTCAGGCTGATGATGATGATGATCTGATTATTGCATGTTCGGGTTTTTTCTCTTTTGTTTATTGACGTGATTATCAGCGTGGTCATTCGTGAGGATTGCAATAATCTCTAAGCAATAATCTGCAACTGAACCGAATCATTCGCAAGCTTTTTACTTCGTGGACCACTGGATGAACAGGCGCACATCACTTTAATTTGTTTTAACATATAATAAATTTAGTTCTCGAGAGCATGCCAAATTTAATCTGGTAAACAATACTGGCATGGATTGGTTTAGATTTGAACTGCCTTGACCGCCTTTCGGTTTAACTTCCTGGGAGCTGACTGGTTTTTTTTTCCCTCTTCTTCCCCCGGTTTGTCACGCAGGACCTGACCGGCACACCGCTTGGACGGCGCTCACGGAACGGCAGTGCGTACACGCTATACGAGGACGACGACAGCTGCACCGTATTTCCAGGTACGCCTTCTCCCCATTCCAACGGGGAATGAGCTGGCGGTGCCCATTCAGTCAAATTAGCTGCCACGAAACACAAGGAAACAGGTGCGACACCAATACTTCTAACGAAGTTATCAAAGGCGAAAGAGCCAAGTGCAAGACTATTTCGGTTGTTCGAAATTGCGAGCAATTTCAAGTGGTAACGCCCATGATATTTTATTATTTTCGGACGTCGAAGAGGAAACGTAAAATGATTACTAGTGTCTATTAGGCCGCTTCTCTCAGTAGAAGACCGCACAAACAAACGTTCATTGCCTGCTCGAAGTGCCTATATGGCCTACTCGGTGGCTGCTTCGTGCAAGCGGATCGCATTTGATGTTAGCTGAATCTGTAGTATGGTGTGTGAGGTGGTGGTTAGTGTCATGAGAAGGATTGGTAGTGTTGTCTACATTCATACCTGAGAAATGAACACGACAGCGGCACACCTGTGACTCAGTTACAACTACAAGCGGCAGGTGCAGCATGTAGACACACCTTAATTCCCGCAGGACACTGGAGCAGGCCATTTCCGCAGGCGACGACAGCTCCATCTTGAAGGCGATAAACTTAGAGCACGCAGCTGTTCATGCTGTCTGTTTTATTTACCTTAGCTACACGCATTCTTCTCACACGAAGCACCTTACATAACGCAACAAGGCTATAGCATTCCTTCCCCAAGTTAACTCCATGCTATAAATTCTGATTGCGCGTGGGTAGATTCGACCGTAAGCCCCCACTTTTAAAGGCGATTATGTAAGCGGGAGCTGCGTTTACAACTCTACCGTAATGGCGACCACGTTGTCGTGAATCCAATATGCCATTTCTTTGTTCTGGTTGGTTTTGTAAATGTCTTAATAATTTCTAAGCCGCACGCGTCATTGAAGACTCCTTTATAACTTCTGAACAGCAGCGCGAAATAATTTCAATTCTCAACGTGGTGATTGTGCACTTCCTAAATCTGGGTGTGCAGCTTTGTCGGAACCCTACCTGAATTGCCTTGTGAAATGGAAATATGACACATATATCATGGCAAAGGCGCGTATAAACAGCGACGTATTGATAAAGAGTGGCGAAATGATAATCTTCATTGTCTGCTTCGCAACCATCGCACATCAGTGATATTGGCACGCAAGGAATGTATAGCGCTAGGTGAAACAATGAATTTTCCGACTGCGAGAAGACACGGTCCTAATACTGGGATCAAAAGGAATCGCAGCAGCAACCGTGTCATAGTTTTGCGTTTAGCGACCGTATATCTCTGAGTCCCCCTCGTTCTACGCTGGGTTTCCACAGTATGCTGACACTGAAGGCAGCAATGCTACCTTGGAATATAGTTTGGTGTATTGGTTTATTGGGGCTTGACGTCCCAAAGCGACTCAGACTATGAGGGACGCCGTACTGAAAGGCTACAGTCTGTGGTTAGAACAGTGGTTATTGGTTTCGTTGCTTGGCTTCTCAGCGACGGTTGCTTGAGGTACTTTCATTCGTGTACACGCAGATTCTGTTTATACGTACACCGAAGTCGTTATATGTCGTACCCGAAAACTCGTGTATTGTAACGATTCCTTTCCCGGTCCGTTCTTTGCTCTTCGAACATTGGTAGCTGTATAGGTTATGACGTCATGACTGAGCTAAACAAGTGACCTGAGCCGGAGGGGGGCGAGGAGTTTCGGAGCGTTTCCTGTTCGTTTCTGCCTTCTTTTCGCGTTTTTCTTAGCGTATTTTTGCGCTCGAACACACTGACATGTGGAGAGTTTCAACGACGACAGTTCTGAAGCATGCAATGTTGTAAATTGCGGTGCGGTCACACATAACCTCTGCCCAGAATTCCTGGCATCTCGGTAAAGGTTGCAACAAAATTGGCAGGCCCTTGACTACCGGTACGCTTAGAGATGCTGGTGGCAGCTCCCGTAAAGCATAATGGTCCCACGGTCACTCAACGACAAATTGTGTGCCCTGACATATACCTCCACATCCTTCGGAAAAAAAGATGGGGTGAACATAGGCGACATGTCCGCGCGACCTTTAGGTGTACAGTGTCAGTGAACTTATACCGACTCGTAACCCGCGTGAGCTGATCCTTTCATGCAGCCAGGTTATGATATAGAAGTTTGAAAGCGAAGTTCGAAGCAAATTCCGATTGAATTTTCGGCTAAGTATTTCGACTTCGGGTTCGAAGCAAGTGTGGGGACAAAGTTCGAGGGAGAATTCCAGCGATAATAGCTAAAAACTTTCTCGCTCTTAAAAGCCCGAGGTGTTAGTCCCACAATCGGTGCACGCAGTGGCGGCGAGGCGTGAGCGAGTGGCGCGGAGAGAGAGAGCGGAACAGGAGAGTGAGATGGATTGCGCATGATTATGATGGACGAGTTGGAGTGGCGTGTATACATATGCCGCCCCTGTACTTAAGCCCTCCACCACTCATGTGGCTTGGAGTTCGTATACCTGAGTTTACTGACTTTCGTCATGCTGGCACTGCACAGATCGAAAGGGCGGCCGAGTGGTCGGTCGTTGCGCCCTAGGCCTCTATGAGCGTGCCTCGATCCTTTATCCAAGCGCTGGTCGATTATCGACAGAGCGCGCAATTGCGGCTTCAAGTGCCTGCCGCCGCTGTTATGCGTGCATGAAAGAATGGCACAAAATGTATGCCACGACAACGGTACATGTCTCTCATGGGAGTTCTAGAGTAGTCCCACAGTTCACGGGCAAGCAACCATCGGTTTAGGTCATTTACCGTTTTTCTGATTTGTAATGTTTTGGTTCAGTAGGAGATATCACACGCTTTGAGAAAGACTGCACTGCACAGGGCTGCAAATTGGTTCGGGGCGCTGTAGGCGAATCGAAGTCCTGTGGAGGCAGGTTTGCCTCGAATTATATAATTAGGCCGCCCACCCTGGAACTTGGTAATAGGAGTGGCTAGTATGCGGGTCTTGTATTCTGCAGCCGTCCGAATAACTTTAGCGGTCTTAAATTTGTGCCGTATATCATGAATGTTTACTCAGTTTATCAATGTAGCGAGAAAGCAATCAAATACGAGAAAAGGATCCGCAATATTTCACAGCAAGCATTACTCGCTGTCGGAAGATGCACGCTTGTTGGCTGGCGAGGCGTAATTAATAAGCACTGGGACAAGTTACTTGGAATGGATGTTTTAATCAGTAATTTCTTTTTGCGTGCCTCTTAGCCGGGGCAGCGCATGATGCACGCCGTAGCTGAGTGCTTCGGATTTGTTTCAGCCAATGGTGGTTCTGTACCGTCGACCAAAGTCTCAGCACATATGCGTTTTGTATTTGGCCTCTATCGAAACGTGGTCGTAGTGACCGCGTTTCCTACCGTGTCCAGGAGCTGACCGCCATATATCCACTCCGAAATCGCGGTGGGCATGCCTGAGATCCGCGCCGTTGTAATAGGGTGCATCTATCGAGATATCAACGCAGGCACAGTCTCTATCCCCGACGCTCTAGGATTTACAGGTAACGAAGGGTATGGGAATGCTATTGCTGCAAACGTTAGGAAAGACGGGGCGGATGATTTCTAGCCGAAAAGCAGAGAAGTCCCTAAAGATAACAGTTCGGGGCTCAAAACCGGTATATCGTAGAAGTCAGTAGAGTGTGTATTTAAAAAAAAATATATATATCTGTAATTTCTATATGGCACCATGAGTTTGATCGACTGGTTAGGGAATATATATATTAAAAGAATGCTGAACACCGTGGAGCCTGCCCCCTCGGTTTTAAAAGGTACACTTCTAGCATCTGTCCATCTATCCATCTCTTTTACTGCTGCGACGTTTACAGCCCGCCGTACATGCGTGGAAAGTACTTTTTTCTTCAAGTAATGGGCCAGCGCAGGCGCAGGTCACGTGCACGTTTCTTCAGAACATGGATTACGCAGACCATAACGTATATTTTTAGTTCACGGGGGTGTAGAGCAACGAAGGAATGTCTGCTCGCCGCGACTGCGGCGGCCGCCAGTCGCCGCCTAGATGTTACAGCAAAGGTACGAAAAGTTTTACGTTCTGAAGCGGCTACTTAATTTTTGTGGACGTGCTACAACGTAAGACTCTAGATTCATTCCATCGTGAATTCTGGCTTGCTGGTGCAAACAGAGAACGCAGGCTGGTAAAGTTTATGAGTTTATAGGGCTGGTTGTAAAATATTTCGTTCTGCAACCTCAGCTGCTGTGTCGTGGCGAAGTTCTGTAACGCCATTCTCAATTCAGTGTACAGCACATAGAGAGAGAAATGAAAAGAAAGAAAATGCATCGTTAATTATTATTGTGGGGATCGTGCGCTCGTTGCTTTCTGGAAATCCGCCTTGTTTGCCCTGCAGCGGGTTACGGTTCCGTACATTTCACTGCTGCTACATAAGCCACATTCCTACCCTCGTTCTTCATTTTTGGACACGATATTGCGTCTTGCTAACTTCCACAGCCCACTGAACTCATCTTTCTTTCTTTCTTTCTTTCTTTCTTTCTTTCTTTCTTTCTTTCTTTCTTTCTTTCTTTCTTTCTTCTTTCTTTCTTTCTTTCTTTCTTTCTTTCTTTCTTTCTTTCTTTCTTTCTTTCTTTCTTTCTTTCTTCCTTTCTTTCTTTCTTTCTTTCTCTCTCTTTGTTTCTTTCTTTCTTTCTTTCTCTCTTTCTCTCCTTCTTTCTTTCTTTCTTTCTTTCTTTCTTTCTTTCTTTCTTTCTTCCTTCCTTTCTTTCTTTTTTCCTTCCT
This sequence comes from Amblyomma mixtum, assembly GCF_055824585.1. NCBI lineage: Eukaryota > Metazoa > Arthropoda > Arachnida > Ixodida > Ixodidae > Amblyomma > Amblyomma mixtum. Next base: position 316,357,761 of record NC_143013.1, on the reverse strand, counting down.
TTCTTTCTTTCTTTCTTTCTTCCTTTCTTTCTTTTCTCCTTCTTTCTTTCTTTCTTTCTTTCTTTGTTTTTCCTTTCTTTCTTTCTTTCTCTCTTCCTTTCTTTCTTTCTCTCTTTCTTTCTTTCCTTCTTTCTTTCTGTCTTCTTTCCTTTCTTTCTTTGAATATGATTTCCGCTGATATTTGGGCGTCTGGTGGATGAAGGCCTATTCATATTCTTTCTTGCCTTCCGTGTTAACAGTAGAACCCAGCCATCCATTTCCACTCTCCAGAAGGCCTTCACCCACCAGACGCACAAGCAGCAGCGTAAATCATATTCAAAGACGTAGTTCGGACGACGATCATTGCAAACGCGAAAATGTAGAAGTGAGATGTGAAGGCAATACTTCTACGAAGATTTATCGCATGATCGCCCGTCAGTTATTTTGACCTTTAGTACATGTTTACATATCGGACATGGCGTTCGCCAATAACACTGAAGTCAACGCAACCATATGTTCTCATACGCATTCTAACCTACTGTTATGCTGAGTTCGATGTAAAGTTATCGTGAATAATTTAATTATTATTATTTCTCGCTTCGTCGCGGTGGGTGCTCTTCGTTCATAGTCCAAGCTGCGAGGCGAAGAGCCGTTGTCCGGCCTTTTTTGCGCTGTTCACCAGTATGAAGAGCCGAACTCTCGGGAACAAGCGGCGGCGGCCGCTATTTCCGGCCTAATCAGCGAGACGTGTTTGTACAAGCGGCCCAGTTTTCATTAGCCTCGTGTTGTCGGAGCGAGAAAGGCACTCGAGAGGAATCACTCGCCGATAAGATAAACCGAAGACAAAACAGTCACGTGTGTATTCCTGCCCGCAGACACCGCAGCGTGACCAAAGCCCGCGCGGAAGGGCTCTGCCGTTGAACAGATATTATCGAAGCAGAGAGAAATCGTCGATTTTAGGCGCACACGTACCCCTAATATCCCAACAATGCATTCATGGAAGAAAATAATGATCGCCCCCACTTTTCCGACCTAACTTTGTCCCCTGCTATGCTGGCACTCTTTTTTGATTTTCTCAACACATCCGGTAAAAAAAAAAAAAAAATTCGCTGTGGCTTAGCTTGGTTAAGCCCGGTAATTGCGAAAGCAATATCCATACCTACGCCATGGTTCAGCTGGTAGTGTAGCTGGTGGTGGTGCTTGTGGTTGGACTTGTGGTGAAGCATCGGTTATACAATCCAATCCAATCCAATCCAATGTGATGTAATCTAAGCTAATGTAATTTAATCTAATGCAATCTAAGCTAATGTAATCTAATCCAATCCAATCAAATCCAATCTAATCTAAGGCCGCCGGTGGTGGCACCGCCACTACTCGCAGACGGCGCGAGATGGTCGCCCAGCTCTTCGGCGTGACGTCACACAGAGGTCATGCGAAAGGTCATTTCATGTGCACCGCCCTCGCACGGCAAAGGCTTGAAAGTGCAAGTAGTAAAGCTTTCGCTTAAAAAAAAAAATTAGCTCATTACTGCACGAAATAGAGCGCAGCCCATCACCCTGTTTTCGCACAGCCTAATTTTAGCTAAACAAATCAAACCTTAAAAGGCGTGTGCGTTCAGAGCGACATCGACAGCGTTTCTTGCCGCGGCAGTCCTGCGCTGATTCCACTTTGTTTTCTCAGGAATTCATGCGCATATAAGCACAAAGCGTGCGATTGCTTGCAGGGCTTGCGCCACCATCCCTAGCAGACCACGACAGCAGGTGGTCGCCGTAAATACCTGCAGTACTGCGCGAAACAGGGAAAAACAGCAGAAAGGAAATGTCGTAGCACCTCGCCTTAGTTTATGCTCGCCGTTATCAGACATTTTTGCGACCGCGAGTAAATACCGCACAATTTCCGCGGCAGCAAACGCTACGGGAGGCGCGCGTAGTGCATAACTCCAGGTTATCGTGCAGCTCCGTTTTTTCCCTATAAATTGCGTGCAGAGATATCCATAAACAGCGCCCTCGCTTTGCCTATACTGCTAAATGCACGACACCAGTCGCCGAGCGTCCCACCCTCGGTGACTCACACCGAAATACTATGCTGGGCTGTGACGAGGAATGCATATAAGGTAACAGCTTCTGTTGCGTCAACTTAGTCACTTTTTTCATGTTTTCGGCATGCCGTATGTTTCAACATTTCTTAACCCCATGATAACGAAAAAAAATATAGGCGCTTGTACAAGACTTCCTCAACCCCAATCGCGTGTCGCGCGTCATCAATTAGTCTGATGTTCGTTCTGCTCCTTTTTGCGGTGCTCAGAAACTAAATTGGGACTAATGTCGATTTTTCTGAAGCCTAAAACAGAATAAAGCTCACAAACTAAACGCTTAATCGAACACAGGTTACAGAGCGTAGCGCTTATGAGTCTCTTTTTCATTTGTATTTTTTCTGTATCGAGCAGTCTGGAGCCATAACTCGTTATAGCGTGCTTTTATTAATAGCATCCCGCCGAACACTCTTATTTTTACCTTTTCTTTTTCTCACTACGGTTAATTATAGTTTAATTTACGGTACAGTGGACTTGTGTAGGCTCTTCCGCCAGCATTTTGCGAAAGGATATCGATTCGATTACCTTGATCGTTGCTTCCGTGAACCTTTCTTCCTACAAATGCGGTTCATTGTCTTCTGCGTCCGCCGTCAGCTTTTCTTACGTTGCTGCATTTTACTGCCACGTCCAGTTGTCCAGTGAAGAGTGGCAACGCAGTGTTCTTGTTATTCTTCTCGATAATTTATTATACCACTGTGGAGGATCGGCCAAGGATCAGGCTGTGATCAAATAATCCACAAAGGGCGACCATAACTTTTTGAAATGAAAGTAAATTTCATGAATTTGCTATTGCAAACTGTCACTCCATTGTTATCATGTCTTTTCTTGCGCACAAATTTGTTATTTTTATTCAGTAATTCCGCTTGCTCTCTGGTCCGGCTTTATTTTCAATGCGCATTGCGTCCTTGGTCCTTGTAAGCTCCTATGTCGCGTTCTCTGTTACCCACTTAATTAAGCGTTGATCGAATATCTTTATGCGCCAACCCGCACCCGAAGTTGTCGGCATTACACGCTTTGATGGGGGGAAATAATTAAAATAGAAAAATAAATCTGGATTGAGGGAGTGCTTTAGGCCTACGTTTTATGCATGTCAGTCCCACATAGCGTTAAGCATATCAGAGATAAAAGCACCACCTGGCCACAGTCCTTACTCATTTAGTGTACGGCCCCTTCTTGCAGCGAAGTATGTTCTCAGTGCCCTTGAAGTTGATGCGCTATTAGACCGCACGCGCAAGGGACAGCTAAAAAGGGGGAGTGCGCGGGAGTACTTGGCTGGAATTTGGGCTTTATCGCGAAAGCGAATGGCACCAAAGTAAAAAAAAAAAAAGGCCGCGCGTACATCATGCACTAATGACATTGCGACAGGTGATATCGCTTGCGATCTTGCGTGTTTAGTATGCGGGACACAGCCGTAAAAACCGCACCTAACGCCGCGGTCGTTATCTGATCACAGCCGCGACTCGTAATCTCGGCGGCCAACCTTCGTGTAGCGTATGGGGCGAAGATAAGAGCTCCTTTGTGACACAGTTTCACGTGCGTGGTAGGCACGACCGACCACCCGTCCACGGGATCACGCCCGCGAAAGCAGCCGGAAGTATTTGACACGGGTCAGGTGCCGCTAGTTCCGCGCAGTGCGCAGTGAGCTTTCGGCGCGCCTACGCACGCTGGGCGACGAACAGTTTCGGGACTATTACGGTTCAGTTTAAATTCCTGCAATGTGAGTAGTTTTTAGCTAGTGACGCCGTGAACCCGTATACCAGCGGCTACAGCCATGGCACAAAAGTACGGTTAATGTTGAATGTTCGGCGCACCACGTAAAATCGAATTCTAAAAATGCGAGTAGTTTACGTTTACAAAAGTATATCAATTTGTAACAAAGTGTTACGTAAGCCTCATTTCCCAACATATTTATCGAAGCAGAGTCGAGGTGTCATCTGGCAAAGATAGGGGAGGCTCGCTGGAGATATTCTTTCCAGGAGCTAACCCTATCAGAAGGACAAAACTAAAATTTCAAGTGGCTTACTGCTGTACTGATGTATGGTGGAAACAATTTAGAAATTAGCTATTTATGTATTGAATGCGCCTGAGTTGTCTGTGCAGTGTTCCAGCTTTTTGGGCATTTATCAGTTATCATAATTTGCTGATGTTAATTAGGCAGGAGTTGCAGTTTTCTCACTACATCTAAAGCATTCTTTCTTTTTTTTCATATTTCTGCAGTGTAGCGACGATTAATGACGAAATGCTCGAAGTTCATGGGTTTTGCAGGACGATTTCATTGCCTTGGCATTACGCTGTGAAAGTGCTCCTGAATGTGGTGTGGCGCGCGCTTTGTTGACAGTAAAATATGCGACTCATGGCACAGGCCGTCGTAAGTTGTAAGCAACAAACAACGACGAGGGGTTCTAAGAAATGCAGGAATGGACGAAGAAAAAAGGTTTTCTCATTATCGCACATCTTGTCAACGCCTCTCGCAAAATAGCAAAATATGTGAACGAATTCTCTCCCGTCAATAATTCCCGCAGGACCATGAGGGTATTTGAAATAAATAAAAAATAAATTGTTCAGTATCGCGGCTGCGTGTTGCCTCATGAGCGAGGCCCGCCGAGGTGAGTCTGGTATTAATCTGTACTAGGAGCAAAACCACCCAGGGATGCCCCTCCCACCTTCCAGTTTTCGAGTATTGCCAGCTCCAGCATTACTCCGCCTCCGAGACCGCCTGTAAGGTGGTCGGCTTCTCTTTTATTTGCCCTCGCTTCTTCCTGTTTGCTCGTTAATTCAACGCCTGTTTGTTTCCACATTCGTACAATGCGCCGAGATCCTTGCCGGCGCTGCTTTTTCTTCTTTCCTGCCCCATTTCCTCTCGATCCCTCTGTTTTGTCTTCTGCTTACCTCTGGCTCTCCTTCGCTCCTTGCCTACTGCTTCCTCTGTAGTTGCAATTTCTGCCGCTTGTAGAGCTGACATCCGCTAGTCTTCGAATGCTGTCCTACTCGCCCATGTTCGCTCATAGCGCTTCTCCCCCAGCCCTTCGCTCACTCGACCGACGTCGACTTCCTTGGTTTGTGCTAACACAGGGCCTGGGGGGTGTCTGGGTGGCTGGTCCATTCCAGTCAACATCACTGCAAGAAATGGTACCAAATACTTAATGGCCACAACTACCACCAGTATGATCTGGTTCGTGGCTCTTATCTCTGGCCGTGGTACAACCGGTTCGCGCCTTCCTTCTTCTCAGCTACATTAGTATTTGTTAATTTTTTTTTATACGGACATGCGGGGCAGATATGAGGCGCAGGCAAAGAGCTACCGGAAAGACAGCTATGTTGCCTGCGCTCAGGGGAACGAGTTTGAAATTTTGATGACATTGCGGGGGGACCATACACGCCTCCACAATTCTTGTTTTCGTCCTTGAATATTTCTCGCCCGGTCTTTCTGCTTTCCTTGACGAGCGCGGAGCCCAGGGACAAACGCTTCCAGTTTGTGTGACTGCCACCACAGGTCGCGTGGCGCTGAGCACACCTGCAGGGGCAGAGAAAATTCCAATCAAACTGATTTATGAACCTGGTCAAAGAAGCAAGGAAACGTGGTTAAAAGCAATGGAAAGAGCCACAACAAATAAGCAAATTCCGGACAGCTGGCGACAAAGTGGAATGAATTTGATTTTGAAGGGAAAGGCGATAGGCAGAGCATAGAACCCTTGAAGCAAGTAAAACCAGTGGACATACGCAGACACAGAAGCACACAGGACGACGTCGGACTATCAACTGAATTTATTTCGGCTCTTCCTCCACTGCCTCTGCTCACTGTCTTGATAAGATCCTTCAGACCGATTACGATAACACCTGCTACATGCAAGCTGGCAATGCGAGCGGTAAAATTAAAAATGCATTCATGGGTAGAAATTAATAGACCGCTGTATGTAGCCTTCCTGGACATAAACAGTACATACGACAATGTGAACAGGGAACTCTTGCGGAACATACTGAAAGATGAAGGTATCGGTCATGATGTGATTGATTTACTACAGGAAATATACCGAAACAATAAAGCTGTAATTACATGGGAAGGGGTAAAAAGTACAACTGTCGAGGTACCAGAGGATTAAGGCAGGGTTGTCTTCTATCATCCCTTCTGTTCATGGGTTATATGATAAATATGAAAGGAGTCTACAAGAGAATAATCTAGGTTTTAATCAATCGTACAGATTAGGCAAAAGGTCGTAGAGCGGCGGCTTCTGGGTTTAATGTATGCAGACGATATTTTACTATTAGCTGATAGCCTGGGAGGTTTAAAGACTGTGATTAATTCTGATGGAGACGAAGGAAATGCTTTAGGCTTCATATTTAGCGCAATTAAGTTAGGTCTTATGATTTTCAACGATTCAACTCATCGGGTGCTTACGATACAAGGGCATGAAATAACTAGACTGGTCGAATACACATATCTAGTGGTATCGGTAAATAAAGAACAGATTTATACAGCTTTTTTACGAACAGACTGCTAGGGCAAAAATGTAAAGAAATGCCGCGAAAATTAAACTTACGACATCATGGGATCACAAGTATGAAGTACTGAGAGGTATTTGGAAAGGAATAATGGTGTCAATGCTTACTTTTGGGAATGCGTCTTTGTGACTGGCGACAGAAGTTCAGCCGAGACTAGATTACCACTGGGTGCCTACGGCAAAACCACAAATAAGGCAGTACAGCGGGATATGGGCTGGGCATCGTGCGAAGCACGGGAAGCTAAGAGTAAAATACTATATGAAGAACGCCTGAGGAAATTGAACAATAACGGGTGGGCAGCTAAGACATTGAAATACTTATACAGAAGGAGCGTTGACTCACAGTGGCGGAAAAGGGCTAGAAAACGAACCAGTAAGTATGCAGGAAACTAGGACAGAGAAATAAAGAGTTTTAAGCGTCAGGTAAAGAACGCAGAAGGTAAAAACTGGATTAGTTCAATGGAAAAGAAGCAGACTGCAGAACTATATAGTGATTGGAAAAGGCAGATCAGGAAGGAATCGTTCTGCGATAACTCACGAGGGAGTGTTCTACTCTTTGAAGCAAGATCAAGCTGTCTTAGAACGCGCAGCTACAAAAAGAAATTTAACCAAAATGATGACTCATGTGCAGTGTGTGGTAAATCTGTTGAAACAATTGAGCATCTTATTTTAGAATTTGATGACATCCATCCGGATGTCGATGCAGGCACAGTCACTCTGTGTTTTCTTTTTAGAGATTAGAGAGTTTTTAGCGTTTAGATAGTTTAGAGATAACAATGGGTCATGCAAATAAATCTACGGTAGAAGTTAGAAAAAAGCGATTGGAAGATGGGTGGCTCAAAAACAGGAGGACGGTGTAAGGTTACAAGTGCAGGATTAAAAACTGTATTTAAACAACTGGCAAATTGATAGAAAGCGCTGTTAAATTGGACGAATTATGTAAAGGGCAACTGCACCACTTTTTGAGATTGCCGCAATATTCAAGGATTCAAATATATATGGGCTACAGGTAAACAAGGGCGTCCGCAGAATTTTTTGCAGGGGGGGGCCCCATTGGTTGTTGGCGCCGGAGGGGGGGGGGGGGGGGTATGTTCGTAGCAAAAAGGCACTATTTGCGGAGTAAATTTATTTATTTATTTATATATAAATAAAAAATAAGTTAAATACACACATGAAAGAAAAATTACAAAATTAAAGCGTGGCTAGGAGAGATACATTGGAGTTTATCAACGAAGAAACAATCAAAATTAATAAAAAATGCAAAAAGATACTGTCACTTCGTGGAGAAGAGTGCTCAGTCTTGCTTCATACGGGTTCTCGACTCACCCGGATTGATGACCAGCACACAGCACAATATGGTCACAAACACGCAACTACAGTCACTCAGTCAGTCTTCCTTGAACAGCAACTGTAGGCGCCTCGGATTTTTCTGGGCGAATTGCGTGATTACGCGGGTGATAAATTCATTTCTGTGCTTCATTACACGCTCTCGGTGCACACTCATCATACACATTGATTGGAAAAACGGTTGAACGCGTACGTTGAAAACAAAAGATGACTATATATACAACGAAAACTTATTTACAAGAAAAGTGCACGCTCGCAGCTTCATACACCTCGCTCCATCTTGCTCGCGCATCCGCACAGTCGAGCAACCGCACACACACTGCTCGCCGCTCGTCGTTTTCTCGTCCGCTGTCTCGGTTGTTTTCAGCTTCGTTGACAACCGGCCACTAAAAACACCGAAGCACAAACACAGCGGCGCGCACACGTGCAAGGGCTTACTTCCGCGCGACTTCCGAGGGGAAGGGACACTCGCCACTCCGGTCGGAAAAATTGTTTTGTGTGTTTTTATGGGGTTCAGAGCCCCAAAACGACTCAGGCTATGAGGGACGGAGTAGTACAGAGTTCCGGATAATGTCGACCACCTGGGTCTCTTTACCATGCACTGACATCGCAAAGTACATGGGCGCTGTTGTGATTTGAGACCCAGCCAGAGGTGACAGGCGAGCCAGGCAGGCGCCATCGGGCTGCGTTGACCAAAGGCGCTGGTTTTCGGAGAAGACGCAAGGAACGCTGGTGTGGGGGCGCCTCTAGAGACTGCGTCGCCGTGAACAAAAGCAGCTAATCCCCTTTGCCGAAGATTCTGAAAGCGGCGCTTCTACCGAACTGCGCTCTCCCGTGGATCGGAGGAGACAGCGAGCGGCGGCGCCAACTCATCGCCCGCTTGCCCCTGAGCAGCCCGACAAAGCGGGGTGGACACGGCTGATTTGTCCTTCCCTCCTGAAGAGGTCATCGGTGGCCGGCGTAACGAAGGCAAAAACAAGATGCCCTGTGCACTGTCTGCCACCGTGTCGCTATCTGTCTAGAGATCAAAGAAACAGACACCCATCTCAAGGCGGCTCGAAACACATGCTCGCCGGTGCCGCTGCATGCCTGCAACAGGTCGCCCATTTGTAGAGCTAACGATGGCGTGGTTTGAAAACGGCGGGACGGCGCGCGCCCGGGCGCGGCATTTCGCAGATGTGCCCCAAAGCGTGGAAGCGGGGCTGCTTTAACCCTTTTGGCTGAGCGCACCACCGCCCCTGGCGTGCGGCCATCACTCACGGTTCGAGTGAGTGATTTTCCAGGGGGGTGCAGCCGCCCCCCCTTGCCCCCCCCCTCCGGACGCCCATGCAGGTAAAGCATGCCTAGTGTTTTTGCGATAGGATTAAAAATAGTGATGTAATCGACGATTAAATTTTAGGCTTTTTCTCAGAGCACCAGAGGAGTGCGGGGAAGATTAGTGTGTTGTCATGGCGAGTAAGGTTTAAAATTTCGACGGCCGTCAACCACAAGTTGCCGTGCCTCGGTGGATGCTGCCAAACAGCGCTCGGCGGGCTTTTCCTTCGGAGGCGTTTTTTTTTTTGCTTGAAAGCAAGCATCTATGCGTTAGAAATGTGCCGGTACCTTCGTTGACGCCATCATGCCCCCTTCCCTTCCACTTGGCTTTGTACGCTGAAGAGAAGTTTGAAGGTCGTGGCGATTTTAATCGACGATTACGACGCCACCATTTCAAATGGTATTCCAAAAAGAATTCGCAGGCTTTGCCCGCAAGTACCAAACATTCGACCGCTTTAAGCTATGCATATGCAGTTGCGCTTTAATGAAATATAAAGAAAAAAAAAGCTGAGCATGGTGGTGACTGGTACCACCCCGTTTCAAAGGGGACGCTCCTGCCTTCATCCATCCATCCAGCCGCGGGAATTGAAATGTTTGGTACATTCAGTATATTTTATACGGCCGTCATAAATAGTTGCTGTGAGTGCAGGGAGCATGCTTTTAGACCGACACCGTATTTACAAACATAGGGGGAGTTCGCGGACGCAGGACCCGACTGTGCCTTAAAAGCTGGGGTTACGGCCCATAAGAGTACACGTAAACAAAAGTTTTCAAAACAGTTATCCAATTTCACGGTGCACCTATGATGTCCATTCATGAATAAAAGCCATGTAAGTACATCCTGGAACTGAACATGCATGCATGAAACATCATTTTAAATCCGATGTATACTTTTCAAAACACCGCGATACATGCCTGTGGGAGTCCCCTCACTCTTCTTTGGAAGTACAAGGCGGGAGCGTCACCCATAGATAGAGACGCATGTATGCGAAACTTTAAAAATTATTTTTCTAGTTTCACAGTGTACCCGTGGAGGCGGCCTTTCATTAACAGCTGGCGAGTGTTTTGAAGAAGAGCGTGAGAAAATATGCTACTTCATTTCGATGTCATCTCTTTAAAACGCCGCGTTAAATGTGTACTGTGAAGGCGGGCATACCCCCAAAAGGTGCTGTATCCTCCGGGTGTATCATGATGATGATGACGATGATGATGATACACCAGAGGATAGAGCGCCTCCGATGATGCTGCCGCGTGAGCTGTATTTCCTCGCAAAAACTGCCGTTCAAGCCAGGCACCCTAGACAGCACGAATGGGAACCACCTGCTTAGCGCTCTTCAGCAGACAACGGCGATGATGATACTCGCAGCCGCTTCCGGCTCCAGACTCATCGAGCGCACCTATGGCGTTGGCCTAGTGGCGCCGTCGTCTGCTACTGTACCAAGCTTCGGTTATCATGCTGTTTGAAGACGATGAAAATCGGTCTAGGGCTTCCAGTTTCAGCGGCAGTATTTGCGAGGAAATGTGCCGCACGCGATAGCATGTCAGGCTCCACGAGACACTAGCTATTCAGAGAAACACTCAGCGGATAGAGCGCCTCTTGGGGGTATGTCCGGTCTCACAACACCCGTTTATTATCATGGCGTTAACATCATGAAGTTAACAGCGCTAACTGAAACTTGCGTGTCTCATTTTGCGCGGTTGACTTCATGAGATAGTTAGCGGTAATTATCATTTCGGCCATTTTTGCTGCTGGTCCGAGTTGTGCTAAAGACTATAAAGGCAAATTAGACGCGAAGAATTGTTTAACGCTGGCTGGCTGTTGCACATTTGCGATACTGGGCAGAAAAGGGTTAAAATTAGTTTGGCCAGTGATTTCGTTATTTGCTTATTGTTGCTGACCAACGAGAAACAGGTAATCCGCCGTGGCTTCTTTCAAGCGAAGCTTCCGCCTGTCTGATCGCTGCTCTGCAGGCCACTGCGCAACACTCCGGAAGAGCGATTCACCGACTAAGGGGCGGACTATTCTGCTCGTGTCAATAACTTTTTCGAGAGCAACTCACTGAAATCGTGAAGATTGCACGGTGTGCACAACTGTAGATGACCTCGCTATTGTTCTGACAGCAGTGTGCGCGGTCGAGAACGATAAGTAATTTTGCCGCATGGGCATGCAAGTAGATGTCGTACCTTCACTGAAAACACAATAAAGAAGCTTCGACTCGGAAGCAATTGAGCGCTGGTTACTGTCGGCATGTTATCCTGTCGTGCTCACGGGGACATCGCTGTTTGCGACTGTCAAACAGTATGTGATTACGGGAGTGCAAAGGGTGATGCGCGCGTGCTAGATGCTGGCTCACAAAATACCGTGCAGCACTGGAGTAGCTACCGATGTTCTCAGCGAATTAGAGAATGAATTCACCGGGATCGGTCCAATGTGTTTGGCGGAATCTCTAAGTGTGGAGTAGATTTTAAATGAGGGAGTAATTGCTCATAAGCTTGATTACCCACTTATTTGGAATTCATTGGCAGCGGCTTGTCACTGTCCGACGGCTGGTACACTGACCAGTTACGTCGGACAAAAGCACCGATCCGGGGGCGCCGAACAAGAAAACCCGCCTAGATACGCTTAGACGATTCGGTCTCCAGTTCGCTGGTGCACGCTCGAGCTTGAGTGACGTTGCACGGTTTTAAGGGAGAAAAGAGTGCAAAATGGGCTTTCGTTTGTTTCGTGAACTAATCTCGGCCATCGTCAGCAGGCGGGCCTTCCCACTTGTGCACCCGTGTGCGATACCGCTGGCGATACGGGCTTCGTATTCCTTGTCTGGCTGGCGCTTACACTGAAGCGAGTAATGACTGTAGAATAACGCCTTTGCTGCCGTTGGGGCTTCAGCACCCTAGTCCCGCGGCTCTCGCCAGAGCTCAAGTCGCTCACTTCGCCGATGTAGGAAAACCTGGAAACGAGCAGCTATGCAGCTTCTCAGCGATGTGGGAGAGCATGGAGGAGGTAAGGTAGAGGCGCCATTTTGTGTGCGTAAGACATACGCGATGATAGCGCTAAATTGAAGTTGGCAGTTTTGTTCAGCCATCACCGTATTCGGAAACGGCGTTTGCGCTGATGCAATCATGCTTCATGTTTACTAGCGGTTTTTGGAGGGATATCTTAACATGATGCTACATTATAGGCTTTGATTAGCAAATAGTCTTCCTTTAAGGTGCTTTTAATGTATGCCGCGTTGCACTTTCCTACACTGAATGCCTATTTTTCCTTACAGCCCCTCGTGTATACGAAAGCGCACCCGAAAGCGCAATTTGGCGGCGTTTAGCGCATTCAGCGCGATAATAACTTTAGCTTTTGGCCAACTGAGCGCCTTTTTTATTTTCTTCTCTTTCGTCCATGGTAGTACTCCTCGTAAGCGGCACCAAGCGACAGCGTTACCTCACTAACTCAGTACATGTGTCAGGAATAAGAAGTGCCCAAGAACTAGTGTAATCACTAAGTTTGCGTGACTGAATTTTATGATAGGATTAAAATTACTAAATGTGCCTTTGGTTTTTTTGTACACCATATATCTCAGTATATTGCGGAAACCCTGGCCAGCTGGTACACACGTTTCAAGCGAGCTGGCAGAAAAAAACGAAAACACAAAGTGAACATAATACACGACAGTTAGTGAGCCGCTCTAGCGCAATATATGCGCTGGAGAAGGATGGATAGCGGGGTGAGTTAGTAAAGTTGGTAAATTTGGCGAGTTGGTTAGTGTCTCTCTTTTTTGCTTTCGTCTGTTTCGTGCTGCACCACCCACAATGAAGTATATGCGCTGTTCCTGTACCCGGCAAATGTGCTCAAGCCGGTCAGTCCGTATCCAGCAGGCCACATCGTTTTTTTCTGGATCCGCGGAGTGTCTTGGATCTCCCATGCTTCTTTTACAGAAAGGAGGACTTTCCCCTCTATTGTCGAATGCCGGCGGGGCGCCAGGAGGTCTCGAGTTAGTTCCACTACTTGGAACCGCTGACTGATGAGGACACCCGAGCAATGACGTATTCTTCTCAAAGAGGGCACAAGTTTATGTATACGGCACGAGTTTCACGGCCCATTGTACCGTACGAATCAGGGGTTCCCTCAGGATTCGATTCAACATAATTCTCACTGCTCGCCACTGGTTACCTTTAGGAACGAAACATTTCTCCTACTGTTCTTCTGCTACGCACCACTCGCCAATCATGAAACGTCATGTTCACACGCTGGCATGATTCCCTTCGTAGAAAACAATAGAAATAATGGGAGCGAATGTTTTGCAGTCGTGCTGCGCCATTTACTTCAAACTGCTTCACTGCATTAGACCTGCTACATGCCGCCACAAGTGGGCGTTTTTCCAAAAAATTGTGCCGACATTGCGCTAGAACGTGATTTCAATAACCGCCGCCCAAGCTGACAGAGGCTACCATCGTATACACGAACATGGCTCATTGTGTTAGCCACTCGATGAGTGAAAACAACAGTTACCGACGAAATCAAGCCTCTTTTAGTTTTCGCGCACTTTTTCACATGCATTTTCACACATTTCTCACAGTACTGTGAGCTACGGAAAGGGAAATGCTAGGTGTAACGTTAAGAGACAGGAAGAGGGCAGAGTGGGTCAGAGAACAAATGCGGGTGGTGACATCCTAGTCGAAATCAAGAGGAAGAAATGGACTTTGACAGGACAGGTAATGCGAAGGTGCCATGACCGGTGGTCGTTAAGGGTAACGGACAGGATACCAAGAAAAGGCAAGTGTAGCAGCAGGCGACAGAAAGCTAGGCAGGGGAATGAGAAGAGATTGCGGAGGTATGGGGGCCACAGCTGGCACAAGACAGGGTTAAAGGTGCGCTAAAAAGGAATCTGGACTTGCCTTTTTACCGCGGGAACTCGATCTACACGTTCCGAGCATCCTTATAAACTTCGAATTATCGTCTTGTGAGGCCGATTTCCCTAATTTAAATCGGTAGGAGGATTCAACCGACGCGTGGAATGCCTTTCAGCCAGTCCCGCGTCGGCGAGAGCAAAGAGTCCACGCGTATTTTTATTTACGTGGGCCTAATTTGCAGCTATGTTGTCTCTGACTGGATCTAGTTATTCCCGGAAACCTAAAAATGAAAATGAAAGCGGAAGTCAAGCCGATACACGACTGCCTGAAAGGCACTCGACGCGTTAGTTGATTAATCCTACCTTCAGCGGTGAGTCCAAAAAAGGCGGGAGCCGGGAAATTTAATCCGATTTAAATTAGGGAAGTCGGCCGCACAGGACAATAATTCGAAGTTGCTAAGAATGTTCGGAACGTGTAGATCGAGCTGTCGCGGTAAAAAGACGAGTTCAGATTCCTCTTTAGTGCACATTTAAATATGTAAAGATATGTACCATCCGAAGCAAAAGTAACAGACCCCCCCTCCATGTTCCGACCCGTGCCACTCTACGTGGGGGCGTCATCTGACAAAGCGCTTCTGGAGTCGAAACAGGCCGACTGAGCCGGTCTGGACACCATAAGTGTTTTGTCAGGTGGCGCCCCCACGTAGAGTGGCACGGGTCGGAAGGAACTTGGAGGGGGGGGGGGGGGGGGGGGGGGGTCTGTTACTTTTGGCCCCGATAGTACCTTTGTCTTGCAGTGGGCGTATTCAGGCTGCTGATGATGATTAGTACACAATATAGCTGTGGTCGTGTTTCGCACATTTTTCCTAGATATCAATGCCAACCTTACAGACCGTGTCGCTCGTACAAAAAAAAAAAAAGAAGAAACCACCTACAAAATTCATGTTAGTGCGTCCACATTCAGAATACAGCTAAGACGTGCTCGCTAGCAGGCTGGTTAACTAATATTGAGTAGTTAACTTTTTAACTATTACTGTTAGGCTCCTAAATTATCGAGAGGCGTGTAGCCCACCATGTGTATTCTCCATATTAGTTTTTAGAATTTCTAAAACGCGCTTACCCTCGCCGCTGCCGCCCAACAAATTTTGGCTATTTCGACGAGTTACGTGCTGAGGTTGCTTTGCGTCCAAGGTTCTCGAAAGCGCATGTATTTTCTCGCGGTGTATAGATGTACCTAACCATATACGAGGCCATTCAGCTATGCGCGTACTTGCTATCGTTTGCGTGAAGAAGACAGCCGAGGCAGAACGCATATGCCTCTGTATGCGAACGTCGCATCATGAGAGCATGTGAAGCTGTAAAATTTGGGGACATTTAACACGTGCCGCCTAAATTAGTTTCGTAAAGAGTGATTTCAGCGACGCTGCTGCGCGATACGCTGTCCTCTGGCCGCTTTCAAGCCTTCAGAACTGCGGCACTTCTACTGTCGTTGTTGCCCAAAAGGTTTCGCTTGCCCTTTCGTCTCCAAGAAAGCCGCGCAGAAGGTTCTGAGATAAAGCCGATACGAAGGTGAGCATGGAGTCTTGCCGCGTCGACTGCGCGCTCTTGAGTTCTCCTCGTAAAAACGTAAAAACGAAACTTCTCCCTGTCGTTCAGCCGCGCGGCGAGTCATGCCTCCAGAATGTGGGCGAGCATTCTCGGCAACATTAAATCTTCGGCCTCATATTGCACGTGAAGTGACAAAACGTACGAGCTTGACAAACACAGGGAAGATAAAGAATTGAAAATTGAATAGGTGTCGAAGAATTGAAAGGCGGGCAGTTAATGTACATTGTCGAGTTGGCCACATCTTGCGGCTCCACGTCTGCTGTCTTTCTGTAAACTGGTTTCCTGCAATTAGAGTGTCATTTCAAGGCTCCAAGAGATACATTAACCGCCCACAGTTACTTCCGAACTAGACCAAGAGACAGGATGGGGCAGTGTCCCGTTCCTCCCTCCAACAGTCCCACTCCTCCCAACTGCGTGGTACCCAAGACAGTGGCGTATCCCGCCAACAAATTAACATCTGTGCGCGAAATTCCAATGGGTTAAAGCACGCAGATACAGCTTATTTCAGATGCTAGAGCACTGCTTGCTTTCATAGGCTGGTTTCGATTTGCGCGTGAAGCAAAGTGAGCGGGGGTTTTTTGGTTTTAGCGCTGAAGTCACAGTTTCTTCCAGAAAAAGTTTTGCGCAATTGACATATGAGCGATTTCAAACAGGGCTGCCGGAATCCTAGTGCCATTCATCTGGCCATTTTTTAACTTCTGAGGCTACTCGTGAACGAATCAATTTCTGCAGTCCCACTTCACCCGCTGTCCCATGCCTCCTGTATTTCCGCCATTGTTTAATGATACACAAAGTTTATATTATTCTCGATCCCTGCATAATGAAAGATATAATTATTAGCGTTTGTCCTCTCGAACGCGCCCCATAAGGACAATAACATAATGCCTTCGTAGATTTCATTTAAGCATTTCTGTAGAGTTGCCGCGCTATCAAAGCTTCTATTTCCCGCCCTCTCTTTATCAGAGGGCACAGGCATCGTCCCACCTGTGTGCTGCCACTTCGTAGAAACAAAGCGGGAGATTTCATTGCCGCCGCCGCGGTGGCTCAGTGGCTATGGTGCTCGGCTGCTGGCCCGAAAGACGCGGGTTCGATCCCGGCCGCAGCGGCTGAATTTCTTTGGAGGAGAAATTCGAGGCCCGTGTACTGTGCGCGCGATGTCAGTGCGCGTTAAAGAACCCCAGGTGGTCGAAATTTCCGGAGCCCTCCACTACGGCGTCTCTCATAGCCTCAGTCGCTTTGGGACGTTAAACCCCATAAACCAACCAACCGATTTCATTGCCTGTAAGATGGAATCAGAAATACTGCCCGTGGCTAGTGATATCTCGCCGAAAGTTACTCAGAGTCTGGCGATGCAATGAAGTCATTCGTGGGACCACGCTCACAGGGAAAAAAGGAAGAACGGAAGGATGTTACTCTTGTAGTAAAGGCTGTCTTTCCTTTTTCTACGAGCCTCCCCAAGATACTCGGAAGGAATCGTTAACCTCCGGAACACCATAACACAATACGCTGCTGAAATGCAGGGCGTTAATATTAGCAATATTTCGGGTTTTAATGCGACAGCATTAGAGTTCACATCATGCGTCTGTCACAAAAGTCGCTGATTAGTTGAGAGAGGTCACGTGACCTTTTAACGTCATCATAACCTGCCCACCGTAGCAGGTGAGAATTAAATCAAATTATTTTATTTCTAATTTTTTCTTCCAGTTTTTCTTTTCTTTTCACACAGTAGAATGCAGGGGAGTTTATTAGATATTTCTCTCGCCTCGATGAAGTCATTTCATTTTCTCTCTGTTCTCGTATTTGTCTCTCGGCCATTTAGCGAGCTTCGGCGGTTGAGGGCAGGCCACCACTAACGGCTCTTTCCATAACAAACGACCAGTTAAGAACGACAACTACTGATGTTGTGTACTCACACCCACATGGCACGGAAAAGTCGGTGCGGTGCCGACAAAACTCGAGTTGCTGAGGGTCCCGCACGAGGAACTATTGCGAGAAAACACACTGCCGCGATGCAAGCGCCAAGAGGTAGATCACCTTTACGAGCGATAGGACAGGAAGCAAAAGATAGGCGCTCAAGGGACTCGGTAGGATCAAACACGTAGTGCCGATAGCCAACTGCAAGACGAATCTGAGCTACACATCTCCCTAAGACACAACCGTTGGTAAAGATGCGTCTGTTCACGAAGCAGCGCAGGAGTTCAAGTAAGAGAAACTGTTACGTGTCGGCAGTCTGTCAGCGCCTGTTTTATGTGGAAGTTGTTTGTTTCCCTTGTAATTTCCAGACGGCCCTTGTGGGCAGAGTGCGCTGATAAGAAACGGGTGTCGTCCAGAGAAGCTTGTAGACATTGCGCATATGCTCTAGACACATGTCGGAGTTACCAGTAAGGACTGGCAATAAGAACAAGTCGCTTGTTTCTTTAACTTCGCAACGAATTCGCTACCGCGCTGTAACTTTTAAGTTGTGTGTGCTCTCGTTTAAGGTTGTTTACGGTAAACATGAGCGATGAAAAGCTCTCCAGTTTAGTCCAGTGCAAATGAACGATCCAGTTAAGTAGCGCTGAATATTCGCGTGGTTGATGGTGTGACTTCATATTTACTTGTCCATAGCTCTCTGTCGCTACTGCTCTGTCCACCTGTTGTATCTTGTATTGATTTTTCCCGATTGATTATTTTGATTCTTTATCATTGGACAGCGCTGTCATTCAAAACAGAGAATGCATGCGAATCACTTTGCTTTTGCTTGCTAGCTGTTAGTCCTTGTGTAGGAGAGAGGGGGCAGAACGCGACACAAATTTGCAAATGATTGATTTATTTTATTATTCACAAATATCAACAAACAAGTACTGCCGAATTGTTTGCTACTGTCATGACATTATGTTCAGCAAATATGAAAAGGCCAGTTGATGATAATGAAAGTTTCTGTTAAAAAACTTCAAAATGTCACATTTTTCCCCATGCCGCGAAACAAAATGAGACAGTGCACCTGGCAAATGGAGAGGCTATTTCAGATTAAGGTATTACTCGTACTTCTAATGTATTCAAGCCATGGTGACTGCGTGGGCATCAACACAATCTTTGTGAGCGTACCCGAACCCAAGTGAGAACCACTGTATCCGGAGAGAACCGGGCCCTATCTTTTTCGTAACCCGCTAGACACAAGGCAGTTCTACAATCCATCTGTCCCTGTGCCTCAGCTACATCATCGTTTTGAATTTCATGCCTTCTTTGTACCTCTTTTCGAGAAAAAAATTAGATGGTTTATCGACATGAAAACCCAGCGTCGCCCAAAAAGTGGTGGCGTTGAAAAATGCGTCATTGGTCGAAGCGATGTGACATCATCAAAGGCAGGAAAATACGATATGTCGACCAGCAATGGTAGTAGTACTTGCAACTGCACCAACTAACGCTTGTCTATTTAATCTCTGCAATATCATTGTGCAGGAAATGATAATCATAATGTGACTGTGACGAGCGTTTCATCGTTTCATGCGTAATGTACAAACAAAATCCCGTACTGTACCTCTTTCATCTCATTTCTTCAGTGAGCGTGCTGCTCCTTTATCTCCGCTTCCCCAGCTCAGGTGCTTGCCGTAGCGATGGCAGATGCCGGGGCTAGCAAAAATCTTTTTCTTTCCTTTTCATTATTATTTCAAATAAAACTACTACTACTACTACTACTACTACTTACTAGAGCACAGAGGTATAGCGCGACCAGAGTTACGCCTACAGCCTGCGATGTTTCCGCATTGTACAGTGTTTGAAGCGAGCGCCACTCAGCGTCGTCGTCATCTTCTTTCCAGAGCCTGAAGCTCCGTCCTTCTCCTCGCTGCCTGCTGACCAGCAGCCGCGGCACCGTGGCAGTCTGAGCGCCGCGCAGTCGGTGCCCTACGGCATCAGCGAGCTCGGCAACGATGACTCCTCGCCCGACGAGAAGAAAGACGTCTACTCAAGGCTGTTCTCCAGAAAGTAAGCGACCGCTTTCCTCCTCGTCCTCCTCTCTATCGCCTCCTCTCTCACTAGCGCGCCATGTGAGAATAGGGTGCCTCGATGCCAGCGCCGCCGTCCAGGGTGGTGACACGCTTTGGCATGCGCCGCGCCGCCGTCTTCTCCGCGCTCGCCATCTTGGGGCAAGTCGCTTTTCGTGCCGCTGCTGTGGAAGGTTCGAAACTGTGTTTTGCGCTGGATTCTGAGCTGATGAACTGCTTTAATTCACGAAAAATAGCATGCCAGGGTGTTGTGTTTCATTGTGTGCCGGCTCGGCGAAGAAAGGAGCGCGACGTTTTCGTTTTCCACGGGATGAGGGACGGAGAGAAATATGGGAGGCGAAAGTGAAGCGTGAGAACTGGAAGGCGAATGACAGCGCGAAGATCTGCGAGGCAATCCGCAATGTCTGTGCTGTTTTTATGCATCATTAAAACTTCTTTTTTTGGCTAGTTTGTTCACATAGATAATGTAAAAAAATTTAGCACGAACAGACACAGACCACGAGGAAGATGAGAGACACACACAAGCGCTTGTGTTTGTGTACCGTCTTTCTCGTGGTCGTTGTCTGCGCTAAAGATTTTAGATCTTTTTCTAAATGTCGCTTACAGTTATGTGCTTTCAGTAGGAATAACATTATAACCACACCGCTCCACCCATCCGCTTGTAAGCACTGACTTTGTGCGGTTTGAATATATGTTTTTGCCTTGTTCGCCAATCTCGCACTGTGCGCAACAGGAATTTTTGTGTGCCTTCAAAGCTGCAGCTCGAAGCCTAGTTAGAAACGTGAGTACAGCACGTGTTGCATCGCATTGCCTGGCATTGGAAGTAGCGCGCTTTGTTTTTGAGGCGGAACATTTTGAATTACCAGTTATGTGAAGGCTTACAAGCTAAATATATGAATCATCGCGTCTTTTAACTTTCAGTGAGTTGCACTCATTCCGTATCATTCACGGAGTGTCTCACAATGATCTTTACTCTCTCGCGATCGCACATTCTTTTTGTTCAGAGCCGCGGTAAAAACACGTGAAGCAGGTGGAGCCCGGTATTTGTCGAAGGAATGCGCCATTGTACTCTTTCAACAGCTGCCCTTTACACTCGATCTTGCGAGGCTTCCGGTTCACGCAGATTAAGGAGCATTCCCCTCTCTCCTTTTCAAAAAAGAATATAATAGAGGCTGATGGGTGAACCCCCACGTGCTACCTACCCACTTTTCTGGCCAGAGTAGGAAGTGAAAATGCAGTCTATGAACAGAGAGTTTTGGCTGCAAAAACCTGCCTACGAGCCAGCCGTCCTGGAATTTTGCAAGTGGTCTTTTCGCAAGTGCTAAATTCTGCGCAGCACAAATAATAAGCCCCTTCACCTTCCTTTTCTCAAATTATTCACGGGAATAATTTTTCGAGGTATTTGCGATTCGCAACGAACGCAAACGTTAGGCCCTCGCGAAAATTAAGTCGGTTACAGCATATGGCTGGCAATTCGACTAGTCGCGAAGAAACTTCTATTGTGAACTGGCCGTTGCTTTAAGTAAGCGGTCGCGAGGAAGCAAGGTGCCTGCGCAGTACAGAAGTTCATCCCGAATACAGCTCTTTCTTCTCCATGTAATGACACATCGCGAGGCGAAGTGCACCGTTGTCAAACGCGCAAGTACCGGCCCGAGATTAAGCCAAATTTAAGTGAAGTTAAATTTGCCCCTCCGACACTCGAATTAGTGCTGTCGCTTGGTTGGCGTCCACGGAAATACTTCGTGATCCTGTGCTTATAATATCGCACCGCTTCCTTAACGCCTTTTTATTATCTCATTTGTTTGCGTGCACACGACGAGAGGCGCGAAATGACAGTTTCATCGTCTCTCTCATTTTAGCGCCACTTCGAGGAAGATCAGTTTGAGGGCAACAGAATGAATGGACGGCGGCTCCTCAAGTCAACGGCTGTCCCGACGTTGTTTGATTTTAGACGTGTTTGCCCACATTCGGCTTGCTAGCCTAGTATCCGCATCAGATAATCTGAGGAGCACTAGAGCCTCGCATATTTTTAGGTACTGATGAATTAATTTCTTTCTTGCGCGAACAGCTCAGCCGAAGCGAAGAAAGCCGCCTGCACCGCGGCTTTTTCCCCGTAGTTCTACACCTGACGCTACAAAAGGCTCTTCGCCAACCCCTGAGACGCCACCTGACCAGGAAGAGACCCGAGCCGACAGCGATGCAAAATATTTTTCATATGCGCGGCTGACTAAAACGTCAACTAGTTGTTCATCTTCATCAACAGAGGCAGTTAAAGCCTTTTGCTTGTCATGCACCTTATAAACTCCGTCATGTTCTGGCAGTACAAAAGGCATTGCTCTGTAAAGCAGTCACTGCAGTTAAAATAACCGATTTGAGCATCTGAGACGGCCAAAAAGTAAGTGCTGTCCTAGCTGCACAGTGGCCATTTGCTCTAAAAGCGGCGCTTGTAAGCAAACGCTAGCTCTTTTCTCATTTATATCAATAAGCAAAAAGTACTCAGAACTGTGAGCATATATGCAGAAACCTTATACAGCTCAGCCTGCTAGCGAAAGCGCGTTCTAAAGAAGGATACCGGCCGACGCTCCGTAGGCCCGCATTTCAGCGCTTGCCCCAAGATGGCGCCCACGAAGGTCGTGTCTCCACCCTGTACGGCGCAGTGCTGGGCATCGAGGCACCCTAATGTGAGAAGCTCTCAGACTGCAACCGTGCGGTATTTTGCGGGACTGTGCCGCCTTGTGCGCCACAGCGTAAGGCCCCGCTTCGCAGAAAAGCTGGTGTCGGCGTTGCCGTCGGCGTGACGGGAAAATCTGGATTGGTCGAAAAGATGGCTTCTACAAGATGCTCTCATAGATGGCACCAGTAACACCGACAGCGTATGCGGCTCTGTCTCGTCGTCTCTTCCTCTGTGCTGTCCTGTTTGGCGCTTCATTTTTTAAGCAAACCATGCACCAACTTGCCCCGCAAAGTGTTTTACTGCAGGTGGCTGTAGTTGCCGATCGACAGGAAAACTACGCATGTTAGGTACCGAATTAGCAAGAGAAATACGCGAGCAAACGTCTAACTGTATACGCGAGCGTATCCGTGTTGACGAATGGGGGAGTGCATGAGCGCGCTATTATATGACTGCTGTTCACTTCATTCCTACAGACGGAACGCGCACCCACAAACGGGACTGATCTCACAAAGATGTCGCAAAGACGGCAAAAACGAAGCAGGCATTCGAGGAGGTGACTAACGCCTTTTCCCGTCGCTTGGCATGCAGCGACACCCCGCAATCTCTGGCCCGTGAGCGATCGAGCGCGGACTGGCGTGCGCGGTGCGCGAGGAGCAGTTCGCGAGCCCAGCGGACCGATTTACGAGCCATTGTGGCGCCCGAGACACTGCCTCCCCTTCACCCCTTTTCTCCCTTGCCCACCTAGGCCTAACGACCGCTCTCTATGATCGCTCAAGGAACAGCAAGAGGCGAGCACTTCCTCCGAAGCCCTCTCCTCTTCTTACCCCCTTGTCCACTTTCTCTGGGTGGCTGCTTCCCTCCGTCGTTTTTATTTGTCGCTTAGGATGTCTCGTTGGGACAAAATATGTCCTGCGCTCGTGCTGCCTGGCCTTTTGGCCGTTGTTTTCTGCAGCGCTGTCGTCTAAAGAAAAGAAAGCAAAGCAAGAAATTCAGGAAAGAAAGGATGATTGTTCTTCGCTGTTTTCTTCTCACAGAATACCCTTTTTCTCTCTCTCTCTCTCGTTGTCGTCTAGGCTGCGAAGCTTTGGTACAGATTTATTTTTATTTATTTCTTTTTTTTTAATGGAAACATTGCGTTCGAGACTCGTCGGCTGCAAATCACCAGTCTGTCCAACACCGTCCTAGAAGAGAGTCAAGATGACAACAGAGCGCGTGGAGGCAGGAAAAATGAGCTATAAGAGCTGTCGTCAATGACAGCAGGCTACGCAAACGTGTATCGGGCTTATTAAGCGCCATATATTTGTCCCGCATGCCGCTTCTTGCATGGAGACCTGCAATGAAGAGCAGCTAAAGTCCTAAATATCTAAGACCGAATTTATTTGCGCAGGCGCTAGCGTCTGTAGATAGCGAAGAGACATCATGCTGTTTCTTGTAATATGCAAGGATAGCGGCTGTGAGCAAAAAAAAAAAAGGGAAAAAATTTCAAATTAATTGCAAGATACTCTCAAAGCTTTGTGCCGCTTTTATGCAGCGCCCATTCATTTTACACGAAGGCACGGAGCACTCCTAAATGTTGCCGGCGTTTGCAAGGGGACACATGTTCTTGGTGGCGTAGAGAACTTTTTTGCACGAGCTGTACTGACGTCATAGCGGCCGCTGTGTTTGAGACCAGAAGAGCTGTGGAAACGCGCTCTTTTTTCTGATTCGCTTATCGCCACCAACTGTGACCTGCAATGCGGAAGCTAGGCCTTATACTCCAGTACGGCGCCCGTGACGCGGCATGCGGCTCATCGAAGAAAATTCAGTGCGCGCTTTGTCGGATGACCTGTACACTGCGATTTATGGTTGCCGTTCGTGCATTGCCTTCAGGTGTTCGCCACCGAGGTGGATGATTACCGCCGTTCCCATCATCGTCATCGATCATGTTCATAGGAATGAGGACATTCTCCGCGTTTTGACCCCAATTCTCTTGAACGAAATCACTTTCTTCTCTTCAAATGTGCTAAAAGAGACTTTGGCGCTCTTAAAACCACAATTTCCTCCTTGTCACTTTGTCCACTCAATTCCTTTCTCTTCGTTACATCCTTCCTTATCATTGGTCACGTTCTGTGTGTCCATTCTCCTTACTTTTCTCCACTGATTCATTCAATGTCACCTTTCACCTCCGCACCTGCAACTTTCACCCACAGTCGCTTTCATTTTCTTCTGCCTTTTCATATCTGTTCTTCACACGCTTCGTTGCACGCACTCAGCTGACTTGCTGGCAGCCTTCACTCCGTGTACTCTTCGGCAAACTAAAACGGGCGAGCCTGCTTTGCAACGGTCGTTTCATCTCGCGCTCATGACACCGGCTGTTGCTGCCCTCGACGTCGATCGCTATTCAATGTCGACCGCCTCGCCTGTCCAAGGCAGTCATGCAAATGTCAGCAGGGCACGGCGAAAACAAAAGATATCGTTGATAGGAACTTATCTCTCATCCGCTGTCCCTCACTTTTTCCCTCTTCACTCTTCTTTTTTTTTCATTGTTCTTTTTCCACATCGCGCCGCAGATTTTGCTGTGCCGGTTTAGCGCACGGCTTGGCGCGGACGATAGCAGGATTTCATTTGTCCGACGTTCTTAACAATAGGAGAGAACGGATAACTGTGAAGCCACCGCACATTTTTCTTTTTATTTTTTGAAAACCTCCTGTACTTCAGGCCAGGTCGCTGTGACATCAGATAATTGTGGCTGAAGTCATGGTCAAACCTATATATGGGTCCAAAGATATCTCCAGTGATTAGCAGGTAGCCTATAACGCTATCGCAGCGCCGCTATGGAGAGAGGTAACTTGCGGCAAGGAGAAGGCATTGAATCCAGGAGTTGCATAGTGGCGCCGCAGTAAGTTCACGCTGCGACGCCTTTAATTCTCCACACGACAGCGATACTAAGAAAGTTCGCGAGAAACGTTCTTACTTTTTTCCCTTTCGTGCTCATTAAGCGACAGAGCCCGGAGCTCATGAGGACCTGGTTTGCACTTTACTGAGCGCCGAGCGCGACGACTGCCTCTCTGCACCCTCCTTACTCGGGCTGCATCGTCGCCTTACCCCATGCTGGCGCTCCACCTGGTGCCAATGTGTAGCCACGGCTACACAACGGACGAAGTTTACGCAACGGCCTACGACATGTACTACCACTCTCCACTTGCTGGTCATTGTTTGCTTACGTTTCCTCCCACAGAAAAGGGGCAGGAGGGATGTGGAAATTATGGCATTGCTTGCAAGGTGGCGAACTACGCAGGGAAGATGTTTCGAGCCCGTCGCCTTGCACAACCCTCCTAATAGCGCCCACATACAGCGACACACGCATGCAGACAGTGTCGCACGAACAGAAGGAGGAGTCGACAAAGTATCACGTGATTTAGGATCTCGCCGGTTCACTGCTCCAAATCCCCGGAGACGCAGTGAGAATCTGGCGAAACTTGCGCGTGCCGAACTGAGGTGCGCACCGTTAAACAGGGATGCGAGCAGCAGGCGCCATGGGGAGAGGCGAGCTTCCCCAATGCTTTCGCAACTATCAAAAACACGCTGATTCAGCGACTGTCGCGTATTGTAACTTCTCTGTGTTTGTTTCTCTTCGTGCTTATTTTGCCCCGTGACACGCGACACGCAGCGGCTGGCGTTTTTTCATCATTTTCTTTTTCGCTTGTACATTTATCCTCGTGGGACAGCGGCGGGAAGCGGTTCCTTTGTTAACGCATTAAGTGCGTGGGCGTCTCTGCGATACGATACCGCCGTTTTTCTTTATTTTTTCTTCCCTTTCTTACTTTTATTCCAGCCTTCCTTTTTCTTGCCGCGTTGACTCCGTGCTGCGCCTTTTCGTGGCGCTACGCTATTGCCACAGGAAGATTAACGATGGCGCACCGCCGGGGACAATGTGCCGGCTAATGACCGGCTTCGCTTGCGCATCTTCGCCTCCTCTTCTCGTTTAGATTCGAATTCACCGCCTCTTTTGATTTTCTCCTGTATTCTACCGTGGGCGAGATACATACATTAGCCGTGCATTGGATACTGGATCGCCGAAAAAGAGCGAGGCTCCGAAAACTTTTCTCGCCAAACTTGAGTCGTTTTCAATGGCGGTTTCTTCTACTCTGGCTTAAAGGGCCACTGCCCAGGGTCCGGACATTTTTGAAAAACAAGCCCACTGCATAGATGAGGCATCGAAGATAACCTCTGCAAAATATTAGAGCCATGCGCGCCCCGAAAAGCTGCGAAAATTCAAATCAAAGCCCGTTCGTTCTTTCCTTCCTTCAAAAACGGGCCCGGCCCACTACTCTGCACCCCGCTGACGTCAAGGGGGGCTACTTTCGCTAAAGGCACTCCATTGGTGCATCGTTCTGACTGACGGGAGAAGGTTGGGCGTAGCCTTGGCGTCGCGTCGTCTGCACAAGGCTTTCCGCAGCGCCTTCTGTTCTGGCTCATGCCTACAAACCCGCATGAAGGAACAAAAAAAAAAAACTGCGGAGGGAGCGTGCGGCGACAGCCTTGAACCCTAGCCATAAAAAGTAAAAAAATAGTAAAACTGAGGGAGTTGGTTCGCCCCCCCCCCCTCCCCCCCCCCCCCCCCCCCCCCCCGCCGTGATCACGTCACGAGACGCTCTGCGTGCGGGCTCCCTTCTCAGTTTCTTTTCTTCTATGCGAGCCCCCCAAAACAAGGTTTTAATTAGTAGTGCAGCAGAGCCTTTCCCTCGCTCGCCCACTAGACCGCTCCGCACACACACCGCTTATCTTTCGTGCATCTTGCGTACGCCTTGACTCCAATGAATGACATATGCTTTGGAGCGGAGAAAAGACACAAACAGACAGAACACAAACACGCATGGAGAAAAGCAAACGGGCGGTTGCCGGGTCCGCGCTTCGCCGTGTGTTTCGAACACAACCGACTTCCGCCCCTCCGCTCGTGAAACGGTGGGGAGGCCTAAAAGAAAATGAAAAGATGGCTCGTTAACTGGGAATGACAAACAGATGTATGAAAGGATGCGCTCGCTAACAAGTCTAGGTGGTCGAGCCGATCGCGCCTCTCGATCGTTCAGTGTCCGGAGAAAATGCAAAAACCAAGAAAAGAATTCTATTGAAGGCGGGGCCATGACGTCGCCCTGTGACGCACTCCACAGACACCACGCCTCCGGCTTACACCGGAGAAGGAAGGGGTGATTTTGCCTTGCCGAGCCTACTCGACGAGGAGCGGGAGAGAAGAATTTCGAGGAGGGAATGGAAGGAGAGGAGGCTCGCTCAAAGAGAGGTAGAGAGTGTCTGCTGCGCTGGGGTGGGCACGGGCCCTTTAAAAGCAATGCGATTATGTTAACGCATATAGCATTGGCGCGCTTGGGAACAGCGGTCAGAATAACACTGCGGCACTGAGATTTAAAGGGCCTGTGCCCACCCCAGCGCAGCAGACACTCTCTACCTCTCTTTGAGCGAGCCTCCTCTCCTTCCATTCCCTCCTCGAAATTCTTCTCTCCCGCTCCTCGTCGAGTAGGCTCGGCAAGGCAAAATCACCCCTTCGTTCTCCGGTGTAAGCCGGAGGCGTGGTGTCTGTGGAGTGCGTCACAGGGCGACGTCATGGCCCCGCCTTCAATAGAATTCTTTTCTTGGTTTTTGCATTTTTTCCGCACACTGAACGATCGAGAGGCGCGATCGGCTCGACCACCTAGACTTGTTAGCGAGCGCATCCTTTCATACATCTGTTTGTCATTCCCAGTTAACGAGCCATCTTTTCATTTTCTTTTAGGCCTCCCCACCGTTTCACGAGCGGAGGGGCGGAAGTCGGTTGTGTTCGAAACACACGGCGAAGCGCGGACCCGGCAATCGCCCGTTTGCTTTTCTCCATGCGTGTTTGTGTTCTGTGTGTTTGTGTCTTTTCTCCGCTCCAAAGCATATGTCATTCATTGGAGTCAAGGCGTACGCAAGTTGCACGAAAGATAAGCGGTGTGTGTGCGGAGCGGTCTAGAGGGCGAGCGAGGGAAAGGCTCTGCTGCACTACTAATTAAAACCTTGTTTTGGGGGGCTCGCATAGAAGAAAAGAAACTGAGAAGGGAGCGCGCACGCAGAGCGTCTCGTGACGTGATCACGGCGGGGGGGGGGGGGGGGGTGGCGAACCAACTCCCTCAGTTTTACTATTTTTTTACTTTTTATGGCTAGGGTTCAAGGCTGTCGCCGCACGCTCCCTCCGCAGTTTTTTTTTTTTGTTCCTTCATGCGGGTTTGTAGGCATGAGCCAGAACAGAAGGCGCTGCGGAAAGCCTTGTGCAGACGACGCGACGCCAAGGCTACGCCCAACCTTCTCCCGTCAGTCAGAACGATGCACCAATGGAGTGCCTTTAGCGAAAGTAGCCCCCCTTGACGTCAGCGGGGTGCAGAGTAGTGGGCCGGGCCCGTTTTTGAAGGAAGGAAAGAACGAACGGGCTTTGATTTGAATTTTCGCAGCTTTTCGGGGCGCGCATGGCTCTAATATTTTGCAGAGGTTATCTTCGATGCCTCATCTATGCAGTGGGCTTGTTTTTCAAAAATGTCCGGACCCTGGTCAGTGGCCCTTTAAATATCAAGTTAACTCATGGCGGGTAACGTAATCTAGCAAAATTAAAGCACGGCGCTTCCGGTGCTACATTCGTAAAGGTATTTTTTTGTCTAAATAATTTTCCTCGGGGCACGTGATCCCCTAGGTGTTAGTTCAAACTGATTCGGAATTGCAAAGAAACGAGGTTCTTCATTATAAACCAGGTGTTTCCTCTCCTACTGCTTATGGCTGTACTGCTGTGAGCCCAACGAAAGAGGAAACACAGGAGCGTGCGTAAAATAGCCTCGAGCCCTGCTTTTGCCGATACAGGGCGGCCAAGTTTGATTCACGCGTTGTAATGAAAGAAGTGATGACGACACTTGCTGGCCCTCCCACCGTGGTAGACGGACCTATATGGGTGATATTGACAGAAAATATATAAACGGGCAGTTATCACCGTCACGTCAGCGCACGGTCTCTGGCGGCGTGATAAGCGTCGCTGCTGTCCTTTATCCGCTCTTCCATTTTTCGCGTTCGTTTGTCAAGCTGTTCGTTCTCTTTATTTCATTCCTTCTCTTTTATGTGGCATTCTGGAAAGCTCGTACTGTTAGGCAACTTGCGCCTCCCAGGCAGCGGTGTGGTTTCTCTGCTGCGAAACCTGAACCACCGCCGACGGCGCTGCTTCGACCGATACAAAAGGGAGACCAGATTGTGTGCGATACAATACGTGGCATAATAACGCAGGCGCACGCGTTGCTACATGCTGTTTCGGGTATTCGGGTGAGCGCGTACGCACGCACCTCAAGATATGTTTGAGCGGGTGGCGTCTTGAAAGCGCGGTGAATTCCGATCAAAACTTAGCTTCTTCCGCTTACTAGACTTTGTGTTACGGCGCCCCGGTTAGCATAGAAATAGGGCAACTCACTGTTGTCATCGAGCCACCGCGCCTGGAAACCTCCAGCGCAGGTTTTGTTCAGCACAAATGGTTTGGGCCTGTTTGCAGTGCCTATAGGAAACGACATCCCTTAAGGCTTCGAGCCATTCCAGTGCAATAAAGTCAGTTCCTCCTAAGACGCAAACAGTTGGACGCACCCTGCCGCGCGAGGTACGTACCTGCGCTTGTTGCACTTCTTTCTACTCTCTTTTCATTCCTCTCATGCGTTCCCACAAGGAGCCACTCAGGTGCCCAGGTGTCCAACTATCCTGTCGTTCGACTATTGCCACTGGCCGTAGCACGCGCACCAATCGAACTTGTTAGAGTCGTCTGGCTGGCCGTTTTTGTTGCGAAAGCAACACTACTCTAGTTGCCCAGCCATTCCGCTGAGCCGAGGAAAGGCCAATCTGCCCATGCGCGAGGAATAGTGACGTCACACGGCGCACAGTGGCGCGCCGCCGCCGTCGCTGCGCGGGTGACTCAGAGGTGCCACCGCCGCGCTCGCCAGTTGCGCATGCGCAGTAGCGGCGCACAGCTAGCGTGCCGGGGCCGCCGGCACGCCACCTGTGCGTAGTGACGTCACTTGCTCCTCGCGCATGCGCAATATGGTCGTGCATGAGCACGCAAAACGGCGAGACTGTGGGCAATTAATAAATTGATCACGCAACAATATATGGCTACGAGCAGATGTCGCTTGCAAAATCCTCCAGGTTTAACCAGTACTAAACCACAGCGAATTTTACATCCAACAGCGTGCCAATCACGGAGTGATTTTTAGCGTTGAATCGAAATATCGGTGAGGAATATTTGTTTCGTTTAGAAACCTACCATATAGGAAAACAGCCCAATTAAACAGGGACTGAAGCAAGGCGCTCGGAGCACACTAAGGGCGGTGACTTGCTAGTACGAACACGCGTTCGAAGAGATCCATAAATTCATCCCCCGAAAGGCAGACCTTGCGAAAATTTTCCCAGAAACAGTGCGCGATTCGTCGTCGCCATCGTGCTGTTAAAATGTACACCGCAGTAGCGCTGCAGAACCGCCGATTTCGCTTTGGTTCTCTTTTCTCCTGCAGGCGCGAAGCATTTGGCAACGCACACCCTCTGTTCTCTAACGCGCTTTTTATACCGCGCAACTTTGTTAGGCGCGCGCACGACTAATGGATGTCGCGCCGTCTGGCGGCGGTCTCCATTCATCCGAGAGTTTCACGCTGGCGCAGCGACACGCCGACGCGCGCCGCTATATGTTCCCGAACCGCTTTCCGGGATAATTTAACGGGCCCGCGTTTCACCATCGTTTCTTCTTGGTGTTCCGTCACGCTTCCGGGCCGCTTTCCACTCCGCCGCTCGCTTCACCATCAATCAAAGCGCTTCACGCTGACGCGCCCCCTTTTTTCTTCAATTTAATATAAAAAG
Source organism: Amblyomma mixtum (assembly GCF_055824585.1). NCBI lineage: Eukaryota > Metazoa > Arthropoda > Arachnida > Ixodida > Ixodidae > Amblyomma > Amblyomma mixtum. The sequence continues at coordinate 316,326,541 of NC_143013.1, read as the reverse complement.
ATGTCAGTCTGGAGTTTTCGACCGGTGCGCTCCAGGATGCGCTGATTATGGGTGGCTGGGTCTGGAATTTGAAATCAAAGTCAATCTTAAGGTGAAGTCGAAATGTAATTAGTATTGCACGTGTCCTGAAGCTATCTCCAATGTTTTCCTCAAGTATTTCTCATCTTAGCAGTATGAAATAGTTTGTTCCTGTGACTAGTGTGAAATGTGCGAGTAAACGTAAAATCGGAGTGAAAGTTCGGGTGACTGGTTCTCGCTCATCCGGCCGTGAGCGTCGATACAACACAACTTTACCCACCCGTCACTCAACACATATCAAGCACACGTCTTTCGCAATGTTGACACTCTCTCCACACTCCACTAATGCTCTGCAACTTCGGACGGCGTGGCACAGCTCCCTGTCCCAACTGTCCAGAGACCAGGGCATACACAGAACACGTTCTCTACTCGTGTAACACTGCCGTTACCTCTCCTTACTTCTCCTATCCCCCCCCCCCCTTTCCTGGAGTGTTTCGTTTCACTCGGGCTCAGCAGATGGCCAACGGGCCCTAGTGCAGCAAGCGCTCATGTTGATGATGATGATGATGACTGGTGGCCTTGAATGATTTTTTTCCTCCTCCTCCCCCTCCTCGATACTGCGTCATTTGGCAACTACTTAGAGGTGTGAGACACCGTTGCCGTTCCAAATGCTGGAAGTTGAGGTTGCCTTCAGGCGTCTCTGGACTGCAGCGAAGATGTGCTCAGCTGCGTATGAACAACTCATTATCTCCTTCGTGCTGCTAGTAGTTCAAGCACACTCAAGGCCCCTGCACAAGGAGGGACAACTTTCCCACAACAGCCCACTGGAGTAATACTGACATTTGAGCGAGCTGGAACAGCATCTTGGAAAAAAAAAAGCGCAAAAAACGATTGTACAGCAGACGAGAGTTCTCGCATTTTGCCTTCAACCGAAAGGGGGCGCTGAGGGCGGAATTCGCTCCCGCTGTTTTGCGCTCTGAAGCGGAAAGCCAAATCAACAGACCCTGGCGTGGGTATTTAATGAAGAAAAATGTTCGTGTTATTGCCACGTGCCATTCCTTCGTTAGTTGGGCTGCTGATGTATGGGATGTATACGTATACTGAGGGGTTGTAGCAGCGGTCCCAACAGATCCACTCTGACACCCGAGTCCGCATTTGACACCAGGAGGTAAATGACTCGACAGGTTACCGAGAATGTATGCGGCCGCGCCTAGGGTTTCAATCATGGAAGATCCGTGCGTGTGTGATACTTTGTTTCCTCTCTCTCTCTTTCTGCCTTCCCCTTCTTGTCTTCGGGTACATCAGCACAGCAGCAAAAGATTTGATGTGTTCTGGGCATGTGTGCTAATACTTCAACGTTTCCATTTTGGTAGGTCAAAATGGAATATTACTCGGTCTGACCGTGAAGAACTGTGTTTCCGCGCTTCAAGACTTTCTCATGTATCTATCTTCACCAAGGTAATTTAAGCTGCTGTTTTCTCTTGATGAGACATGCGGAAGACTATATGCGGCCGCCGAACTCCATCGGCTGCACAGCAAGGAAAATATCTAGACATCTTCTAGACGTAAAATACTCGTCCTTCAATCATACACCGACGAAATAACGGAAGTTTAAAGAAGAAAGGCTACGAACGTACAGTCTTTGTCAAAAGTAACCAGGTTACACGGTTTGCTTCTCATTTTTATAACAGAGCCCTCACGGCTTCCCCAAAGATCAAGAAATTCTTTGAAGGTGAGAACAGGGGTTCTTCTTACCATACAGAGATTTAGAGCTTGAGGGCTGGCATAACAGCTTTAGTATACGACTGAGAAGAAAAACGTGCAGCCTGGTTACTTTTGACAAAGGCTGTACGTCTTCGCTTACCTACCAAAGGCCGGGACGGTATCAAGCTGCTCATCCAAGTAAACAATTTTTTACAGTGTCTCAACAGCTTCGATATGTGTTGACCACTTCGACCCAAATAATGCAGCGTGTATATTGATCAGCGTCCGTCCCTCCCACGCATCAGCGACTACCGCAACCACCTTCCCTGATGGGGCCCTCGAGAGACGCCGCGCCATCGATCGCGGCCGCTTCTCCGCCTTGGGATCGGGCCTCAATCTCCTAAGTGAGCGACGCGACACACCGTGCCACGGGACTCTTCCTCCGGCGGTCAGACCTCGCTTGATCGCCCCTTCCTTTTCCCTGTTCACCCTGACGCGAGTGATTAGATTAATTAATCGCGTTTTCCAGTTCGTCGCCACCGCCGGCTCATTCCTTAAGTTTGCAATAATGACTTGGATGTAATCTGGCCGCCACCTACGCGCGGTCCTTGTTCGCCCCTCTCCGACCTGAACAGCTCCGATGATGACGTTGAAACCGTGGTAAACTCGAGCACCTGATCTACGCGGCGAAAGCTTTGAAGCATGCAGAAAAAAAAGCGTGGAATGTGTTAGTAAATCATTACGGCCTAAGAATAACGGCCTGTGGGGCAAGCTGGTGCACGGTACAATTAATAGCGGCGCAACGACAACGGCACAATAAAAGGACAACATGTGCGCATGTGCTTTTTCTTCCCTTGTGCCATATTCGATGCACCGCCGTTCATTTCAATTATGGCTTCTCTGCCTGTTTTTTTTTTCTCCGTTGCGTACGAAAAGGGTAGCATTTATGGCATATTCACTTTTGAAGTTGCCGCCTTGTTGTTATTGGGTGTGATAAGATGAGCAAGACTCAAGGGAACGGAAACGAGAAAAGAAACAGGTTCGCAACTGACGCCACAAAGAGATGGTTGCTGTCTTGAATCAACGAAGAATGGTGCACGACAGTAAGGCAGCGTATAATGGGCATTGTACTCTCCTAAGTTCATTGAAAATGGGATCCCCACGCATCTTGTATATGATGTACAAAAGCCATGGTTCCGTAGTAACTGTTTCGCGCACAAACTAGCCTATCATAAAAGCGTAGTGCCTCTGGGCTCTGTATTAGTCACCTATTGCTCTTGTTACTGTGAGTCAGGCGTACTGTGCCCACGTTCGCGTCAGTTGCGCGTGTGCACTGTTGGTGTAATCAGCGGGCAACTGCTGCAGTGAGCATATGCCGTCCAGATCGACACGTACTCATCTAAAACGCGCGAGCGGTTCATTGCGGTGTGGGCTAGTTTCATTTGAGAGTGGAATTTTTCGCACAGATCGTGGTTTACTTCTCCTGTCTCGAAAAACAATATCCATCCCAGCTGGCAGCGGCATATGTCGCCAACGCATACGCGCGCGTCCGCACCACGCACACACGCACGCACGCACGCACGCACGCACGCAAACACGCACGCATGTGGGAACGCACGCGGACCAGTAGAGATCATGTGGATAAGCAAGGACACCCACGCTCCCGCAAGAACAGTGGTACATACCTCTAGGTGGCGTTGTTCGCAGGAAACAATTTCGTCGTAGGGGAAAACCGGGTTTGTATATCTCCCTGAGCATTTAGCTAGTCAGTCAGGTGTCTTGCATTCACCCTAAGTTCGTGAGCTTCAATGCTGCTGGCGCCAAACAGGGGGCACAGCCGTCCTCAGTATTTCAGTTTGACACAGCTTATTTATATTCATGCATACTGCTGAGTATCGCAGCTTCCCCTGGGGGAGCGAAAAAGGGTTCAGGTTTCGTCGGTGCTTTACTAACGGGGCTGAGTACCGGCTTCCGTACTGCTGTGCCGGGGATGTCGTATTTATGAAACATAGCACGTGCATCGCGCGACGGCAGCGCCACAAGCGGCCCCATTTTTCATAGCAGATGTTTACTGAGCTAGCTTTATTTCTCAGCGGCATCACACAACTTTTATTTAGTCTGCTTTCGACGAACATTTGAGTGAAGTTCGCGGTGCCGTATTTTGTTTGCCGCATCCGGTCGCGTTATGGGAATGCCCATTACGTCCTTTTTCTTGGGCCCTCCGCACAACCGCACAGAAAGGGGTCAGTCAACTCAGCGGGAGAAGAGGGGGCGCCGAATGGCGGGGGATTACGGGAGACGTCAAACTCCCCTCATGGACGGAGTCGTTAGGTGGCATCCTGTGTGCATGTGTGTACGGCGAGGCTGACCCGCGTCACAGTGCGTGGCTTTTGTGCTATGTCGGCAGCGGCGTGCTTTGACGTATTGTCACGCTAGCTGCAGGCATGAGGAGCGACGATGAGAAACAGATGGATTGAAGTGGCTTTCCTGGAACTTGGGTCAACCGGACGTTGGGAAAGTGAATGTTCGCGAAGCTCGCAGCAGTGATAGTAGAAAATGTACATATGTGTACGGTGTCGCGAGGGGCTACCTTCTTTCCCCAATCATTCATTGGTTGTATTTTCCTTTCCCCAATAAGTTATTGGGTGGGTGTTTGTACAGTACCTGATTGCTTATTCTCCCACCGAGGGCGGGGACATAGGATTTAAAACCCGCTGTTTCGGCAGGACCGAGGGCTGGTTTCGTCACGTCGAACTGCGAGCCAGTCAAGTGTAAATATGTTTTCTCCTTGCTTGTATCTTCCTTTGTGCTTTTAATTGTTATAAAAAGTTAACCTCTCCAGAAGTGTCCTCTTGCAATGTGATTGAGCAATTCGAATCTGCAAGACGTCAAGAATCCTACAACAATCTTCTTCAACAGCAATTCCCCTCTACGAGATCTTAAGACAGGATTTCAACTGGTGCAGCCGTAGAGGGGACATTTTTAACTATTTGGTTACGTCAGCTCCTGTACGAACCGGGAAACGAAATGCCGCATGCTGTACTGGTCACGCTTTGCCGTTTCAGGCCAGAATCAAACGGGGGTGTGCTACGTTTGAACAAAAGCGCAATCTTTGGGCTCTTTACATTCGGCGGTTAATGAGCATTTAGTGCGATCATGTTTCTGCGCAGAAGGCTTCCGCGAAGTGCGTCACCGCCAACCGCTTACACATCGATCTCCAGCTACACGTTGGAGGAACAGCGTATAGAGATACGCTGCCGGCCGCGTGGGCGGATGCACCCGTGGGGCGTTGTCGTTCGTCGTTAGGAGAGTAGAGCAGAGCTGGGAGGGGAGAGTGCAAACAACTGCTCCGAAAGTTACCACCCGCTTTCTCCTAGCGCCGAGTGCGTTGCGAATGGGGAAGGGGTGTGCAGGGTGAAGAACGGGTGCACCTGGAGCTGCCCACGCAGTCGTCGTCGCCTGGCGACTGTTGCCTCGGCGGCTCTAGGGGCGGCGAGCAAGACAGGTGCGCGGCGGAAGGACGCGCAAAGTGAAGGACGCTGTTCGCTGCCGTCCCATTCGGGAGGCCCGTGCCCGGCCCGAGGTTTCGATCGCGGCGAATCGATGTGCGCTTCGTCGGGCGCAGCGGGGTGTCAGCGTGCGCGGTCGCATACGGCGACAGCGCATTGTCGGGCAGGGATGAACCGTGCACGTTGGCTGGATGCGAAGACCTGTAGCGCTCTGTCGCTGGGCATCACAACCGGCGGAGGCTGCGGATGGGGGCCGCGCCGTGGCTGGTACGCGCGCTGTGTTCCACTGCTGTGGGGAATTAGTTACTGCAGTAGTGAAATACTTTAAAAAGCGAAATAATAGAAGAAGGCAGAAGCATCAAAGCGTGGATGGAGCCTCACTGCAGGGCCTCAAATGAAACTGCGGTATTCCGGCCGTGCAGCGTAGTTTTCAAGGGCTGAGTGCCTTGAAAGCTGGCGAGAAGCTTTTTCTGACTTTTGCAATGTTTGTGTGTGTTTTTAGGACCTATGATATTTGAGCGCGCGCAGTTTGGTGCACCCGGAGGTTTGCCACCCAATGATCATGCGGAGCTCTAGCTGCATGATGTCATACTTCACTTTGAGGCATGTCGAGTTATTTTGTGAAAAAATGCGCCAACAACTCTGAATGCTATAGCGCACATTGTGCCGAAGAGGCCGACAGACGTAACTGTTGCGTTGCGGACCCGATGTAACCGGGTTTCTTAACGTACGCGTAGGAATTTCGGTTGTATTAGGAAATTCAATAACTGCACGCGCTTGTATACACAAGCAGTCACTGGCTTGGGCTGTATTCAGGTTACAGTTTGAGGAGGAGGTAAATAACACGAACAGCGTGAAATAAATTTAAGGCGCTTCAAAAAAAAAGAAAGCAAGAACAGATGCAATCATTTTTGTTTGTTTGTTCGGATATACTGTCATAGGATATAAGAACATTGACAAGGTATCCGCTCCCAAAGTTTCTGCCAGCCACCGTTGCGAACTTCGGAAGTGAGTTTGCATGTTTTCCAGAGATCAAATGTAACGCCCGCACAGACGGAACAGCGTATATACTCGGATAAAAAAAAAAGGGGGGGGGGGGGGGGGGGGGAGAAAAATTCCCAGGAGAACTAGATGCAAGAGTTTATGCCTCACATTCGCATCATCGAAAAGTTTCGACGTTTTGAAGGAGGTTACATCCACGCTCTTCTTCCCAGGACCCGGACCCTGGAGAAGGCACCGTCGGGAGGCACCCTGCAGAAGGCAGTGAAGAGCAGGTTGTCCAGAAGCAGAGACCTCTCATTGGTGAGTCGGCTTTCCTTCCTCTTCCTCTGCATGCGAGAGTCGCAGTTCTCTCCAGTCGTTATTCCGGGAGACGTATGCTCGTGCTTGCAGCGGTAGGTGCTGGTGCTTTGCAAGCGTATGTCGTAAAAAAAAGAGAAAAAGTTGTCATGCATGTGACACACGTCGGAAAATCGAATGTGAGCTGGTGATGCCTGCACAAAAGGAAGGGTCGCAGATGTGCAGTGTTCCAGCGGGCTATGTGCCACACCAGTCGTCACTCGAAACGGTCGTCTTTTTGGAAGGCTTTCCTGAGTTTTATGAAATCGGAAAGAAAAAAATGTATGCTGCCGTGGACGACACCCGCGGTAGGTGCGCCTTGAGTGGCGCGATGTGTTCCGCTGCTTCAGCGAAGTTATTGTGCGTTACGCTTTTCGTGCGCGTTTCTGATATCAACTCATTTCAAGTAGATTAATTTAACTGATATCAACTCATTTCAAGTGCGGCCAGTATTTTAAGCACAAAAAGCGAGAAAACAGTGCACACAATTTCGCAGACAAAAAGTGCGTCGATGCAGCCTTTAATATAGAACATGGAAAGGCCAGTAGGTAATTTGTGTACGGAAGATAATTTGGAGGACCAACGATCTACGGTTTCATAGATTAGTTTGCTCAGGCTCAAACTTTCCACACGTGTGCCATGCGGCAGAACATTCCACTTGTACTTACGATACATCTCTCATCCACACCAGATCATGTTTCAACAGAACATGGGGTCTGGATTTTAAACCTCGAGGAAAGCGCCGCATTTAATAAGCTTTCGCTCCGCAGCATCGATACCATCGACGGCGGTGCTGGCATCGAGGCACCCTAATATGCGCGCTCCATTATTGGCCGATCTCAGAAGCGACGTTTTTGTCGGCGTTGTGCAGAAGCGCTGAACAACAATGCTGTAATTATAGCTCAATTGCCACACGAGTGCCTGCAGCCTGCAGGCGCATGGGGAGTTGGGACACCACGAACGGAACTGGGCTACGCCTATTCTGTCTTCACACTTTCTGTCATCACTCACCCACGCTGTACGATATAAATATCCGTCCAGAGTGAAGCATTTAGCGCGCTTTTCCTTTATTCATACCCTAACCTAACCTAACTTGGCCTACCCAAAACGCGTCACGTCACAAAGGCTTTCTCATTAATATATTCCTGCTCATCTTCGAATGACGTCAACATTTCTCTATGAGGAGGCGTCAGAAAGAAGAAACTGGGTTCCCGTCGCTCTGTTTTATCCGTTTACGCATTCCCTCTCTCTCTTCTTCGTCACGTCTTATGCTCGGCCGTGCGTGTTCCCTAATCAGCCGCTGTTTCCTATTTCGCGTTGCTTCCCCCCCCCCCCCCCCCCCCCTTTTTTTTTTCTGGGCCCTCTTCGAAGTGATCCCGAGCCCGCGGCGTGAATCCGCTTATTACCTTTGCTAAGCCGCTCGTGAAAGTCGGGGATATTAAATTGCTTTTTGGGCCGGCCTGCTTCCAGTCTGGTGTACTGCCCCCCCCCCCCCCCCCCCCACCCCTTTCTTTTATCTCACTTCAGTTTTATTTTCCCGTTCCCATGCGGATTTCCTTTAAAGTCCTGAGTCGCTACTTTTGATGTCGAAAGCTTTCACTTCTCCATTGAGCCTTCCAGTGAAGGCTCCAAATAAAGTTAAATTTTGTTAGCAGTGTTTTTTGTCCGCTCTTTTCTCTTTCGTTTTTAGCTGCTGACAGCTGGCACTAAGTGAAAATTCAGACGAAATTTGTAGTTGAAATTCATTCTCTTATGATCTTGCAATAATCTCGCTGAGCACGAGCATTGATCATAGCTTTCACGACAAGCTAGTCTCAATTAAGTGGCGCAAACAGATTAAGCACCAATTCTTTCACGACAACCTGCTCTCAACTAAGTGGCGCAAATAGATCCAGCGTGAATTGCGTGTCTTTCTCCAGAGTTTTGAACATTGTTCTCTAATAAGTGCACGCGGTGAAATTCAGCCAATAGTGACATCTTTCACGATATTTCTACTTTACAGGATATCATTTTCTTGCCTGCAATACATTTTTTGCAGTAGCATGTTGTTGCTCCTCATCGACTCCCCATGCCCCTCAGATTCTTTCTTCATATCTGACTTCAGTCACTCTTTGTTTGCGGAAGCAAAAGGCGCTTGTAAATTTTCTGAAAATAATTCTGTCTAGTTACATTATCGAGCAGTGATGTGGGAATGCAGTAAAACAATGCTCTGTGATAAATTAATACGAACCTTGCTTCCTCGCCTTTGTCGTGTTACCCAGACTTCGTTTTGCAGCGTGTCGGGCGCTTCTTACGTAGAAGTTATGCTCTCTTTTGACAAAGGCTTGCTTGAATTTGGTGTGGCAACAGTTTACGCGCCTAGCAATGCGCGCCATGATTTTGAAGCAGAAAAACAAGTTAGAAAATTTACAAATGTTTCCAGACGGGTCCTCCACGAGCTGTGTGGGTTACGACCGATTTGGGAAATTAGTCGTGCCATGTGTAACTGGTCTAAAAATCTTTTTTTTTTCTGAGACCTCAAAAAGCTTTGAAATCACTGCGGCGACCAGCACTGGAGCTGTGCGAAAGCAAAACGTCCACGCACTATATCGACGTCCGTGGCTGTTGTGACGTCTAAGTGTATTTTTTTGCGTTTTTTCGCGTTTAATTAATCAACCAATCATACCTCCTCAACCAAATTTTTCCGACGGCAATATTTATCACACACTATCTGTCACAATCACACTTTCACACATTTATATTAAGAGAAAGACGTAATCGTGCGGACAAAATGGCGGATACTTTTTGCTGAAGCGACAGAGCCATAGAATGCTCTCGCACTAATAATTTCCGAGTAGTTAAGGTGCTAAATGACTGCATGGACATTGTCGTTTCCGCCTAAAATACGAATGCTTGGTGCACAGTAAACGGCAGCTTGCGTCCTCTGTACTTTCTTTTCTTTAATTTCTTGCTAACTACGTTCTTGCTTTGTTTCGACGTGTCATGCTGGACGCTTCTGCTTCGTAGGCGAAAAAATACACGCCATTTCTTTCCGCCTTTGTACCCTATTTCGTTTTGTTCTTTGCTAAGCACCGTGTAATTCGCTTGCATAAATGACAATGTCGAAGCGGAAAAATAACAAAAAAAGTAGAAATCAGTGCTGTTACTAAGTACGATATGGGCCGAACGGAAAAGAAAGCTGGCGACTATATGCGCATCGCACTTTTGAGGCCCACTGCACATACGCGGAACAAGTTTGTGACCTTTGTTAAAAGGAGGGCTGACCTTGAAAGTGCGCGCACAATAAGTCCATTAGCTCGATAAGACCACTATTTGAAGCCGGAACGTTCCTTACATAAAATATAAAATAGCGCGTGGCTTGTAATCTACGTGCGAAACTTGCATCGAAGTTTTCGTTCGCTTGCGAGCTTTGGAAGCAGGCAAAATATCAGCGCTCCATTGAAAGCTCACTCAACCGGTTAAATGGATTAGAAATGGAGGAAGTTGGGAGATGGAAGCAAAGTGAGCGCGATTCCGTGCATAACGTTTCGGCTGTTGTAAGGCAGGGCAGAATGGCGCGAGGTTTTAGGATGTTAGCACTGCACTGCGGTATGGGTATAGCTCGTGATTTTCCATTACGCACAGGTGATAATGCAACCTGTCGCAGAATGGCGATAGGCTGTCCGTATAAAAAGACACTGCGCGGTAAATCCGGCGAATCATACCTGGATGTCGCAAGAAGGGGTGCAGTTTTCGGAAGGTCGAGGATTTTAAAAAAATACTCAACTTATTGAAACATAATATTATTTGAGTTGCAAAACAAACGTACGTGTAATTCGATAGACGATAACTGATCGATGCTTGCTGGCGATGCTAACACGCAGGGTAGAAGCCGTTCTGTTGCGGAGGGCTCCGGGTTAATGTCAGCCGACTGTGGTTCTTGAACCAGTAACTAAATCTCGGCATACGGGCGTTTGCGCATTTCGCTTCCACCGAAATTCGGCCGCCGCGACTGAGCGAGAGAGATGGTTGTGATTCTCGGTGCGTGGTTATAAACTCCAGCTCTGTCGCGTACCACAGCGATTGGCTCTCGCGTAATAATGCATCCTGCGACTAGACTTGTCGCGACAGCCACCATTTAATTCCGTGTTGGAGAGCTATTCAGAGTCGGATAAAGGTGTTAGTTTTTCTTCGCTTGTGGGTGGGTCGTTAATAGTACGGCGGTAAGGTCGTTGCAGTGGTTGATTTTCCTTCGCAATAAGGTAGATTAAATTGGACATATATATTGATGATATTGTCTTCAATCAGCTCCCGTGTCATCAACAACGTTGATTAGTTCACTTCATCTGTGCGCCTAGTTCTCTTTCTGTATACATTTTTTCTGTTCACACGAATCACAAAACTACTTACTGTTGCTGAGAGACCAATCAGTGCCCAAGGTTCCCAATCCCGTCGCAAAAGAATAATTGAATTGACAAAGCAGTACAGGCAGCGCGTATTATATTTCATTCTAACGTTCCAGGATCTGCTGCGCCGTTTGCTTTCTTAATTATGCTTTGGTTTGCCGGTGTACGCTTCCGATGAGAACGGTAGTCGCAGACGAAGATTGCTCCAGGCTCCTCGGACAAGTTGCTTCCGTGATGGAGACTATTTGCGCTACACTCGCGAGAGTTCTGCGTCCCTCATCTGGTCTCGCGTGGTCCCCTGTCCCAGTGTAGCGGGAGTGGAGTGTTCGGCCTTGGGGACCCGGGGTCGGGGTAGGACTCCAGATAAAGAGGCGAAACGGCAGAGCAGGAGAGAGACAATGTCTTCAACTCGCGAGCTCTCCTCCAGACACGAGACACCGCTTCGTGGCGCTGGCGCAAAACAACCGCCTTTTCCCAGTCGCCGTTCGATCTGTGACTTGTTCGTCGTCCTTTCGTTTCGCCTGGGCGCGTCCTCGGAGGGCTAGCAAACGCCTCCAATCTCTTTCCAGCCCGATTACAAGGACACCATAGTTTGATGACTTCTCTCTCTCTCAATTTTTTTTTTTTTTTGCTCTCTGGTGGTCTGCTTCATCTGTGTTTCTTCCTCTATCTATCTCGCTCCGTGCTGTCTGCTCTTCCGGTGTCATCTGCTCCTTTCTGTCTCCTCCCACTCTTTCGTCTGCTTCCTGGAGCTCCTCTGTTTCTGGAGTAAGACGAGTGGGCTTCCTGTACTTTCCTTCTGAACCTTTCCTTGTCCCGGCTTCTTGCCTGTGACTATTGCTGTCTTCTGCGCTTAGTTTCCACTCTTTAGCTCTCCATCTTCATTGCGCTCTTTGCTCGGAGGGCTTTGGTCCTGTCTGTGTCTGGAAAAGTTTCGTTTTCTTGTTTTTGCCTTTTGTGTGTGAAAGCTGTTGTTCGTTCCACACTCTGCAACTCAACCATTTTTTTTCCTCTGGGGGATTTGTCAATGCCTATTGGTCGAGGTTATTTTGTTTTTTCGTACAAGTGCCTCCATTGTTCTACCGTCGATCGATTGTTCAGTCGATATAAGAAACTTGTGCTTCCGGCCATTTTAGCAGGCGGTTCCAGCATTTCACGAGTGGGGGAATAGTCAGATTGCAGTAAATCGCTTGCGAGAAATGACGATCCTAATATCGCCCGCTCCATCAGTTTCCTCATCATAAAGATATCATGCGGTGATTTGCTGTGCGCACAAGAGGAAATTCAAGAAGTGTGCTAATGTTGCCGCCCAAGAAAAAAAGAAAAAGATACTTTAGACAGAGTTACTTTGTATAGAGAAGAGCAGCTTTCTTTGCGGCCCCGTAAATAAAAATTCGGGGGAGAATCCGGTACCGTAGGGATGCCGTTCGAAATCAACGCTATTTCATATAAATGTTTAAAGGAGTAGCCGTATAGCGGGTGGTTAAAAAATCAGCCCATAAAATGGGCCGATTAATTTTGCTTTAAGCTTAAGGCACTCTTCAGCAAGGAACCAGTGTTCAGTCAATTCGCAATAATCTTCTCGCATGTGCGGGGACTCGACCTGCTCCGTGCCCTTAGGGTTCGTTTTCCCGGGGTGTTTTTCGTTTTGGCTACGTTTATTGTTGAATGGTGCCAGCGTCGCACTCACACTAGCGCCAGCAGATGGCGTAATTGTTGCGAGCTTGGTAGAGATGTGTCCCTTCCTCTGCGGCTTCGGGAACTTGTTGCGTGCAGACGTTTCGGTGCAGAGCTCCGCTCTCCGCCAGCAGGGCGAGACTCCGAGGGAACATTTCCCGCCAGCTCGTTTCGTACAGCCTCATTGTATCTCTCATGCCTTAGAGCGGGCGAAACCTTCCTGGCGAGTCGGACGACCTCGATATCTGAGCGTGTTTTGTTGCTATCTGGCGTTATTGTTGCTGTAACAATTAAATGCCTTGTTTACATCAGCAAGTGTTATTTCTTTGTTTCAATGCGGAGCAAGACCTACCGGGGTCGGCGGTTTGAATGGCCAGCCGTGGTTAAGCTGGGGAAATGTTTATCCACCTATTTCAGCCCCGCACACACTATATCTCACTTTTTGCTCTTTGTGTAGTAATCCTGCTCTAGTAATTAATGCTAGTAATTATGCTCTCTACTGAGTGACTACTACTCAACATCGTTTGTGTGTTGGTGTATATAATCTTATCACAGCTGTCTGTTATTTGGTAGTCACGCACATTTTCTTTTCGTCCGACATCTTCAATTCTTGGCTGTGGCTTCGGCTGTGGCCGAGACGTCAGTCTTCAGCATGTTATGAAATATTATTCGCGAACGAACGAACTGCACAAAATTGGCAGCAGTGCAGACTATAGCCGTAGCGACACGCCCAATATCGGATTATTAATGTCGTTTGAAGATGGCTACCTGTGCGAACAGGGGCACCCCAACGACCTTGGAGAGATGACCGGTTGCACGGTAGACTTGCACAGCAGGATGAAACAAAAGTGCTGCAAGATAACTTATTTGTTAACAGCCGTCAGATGGCGGGCCGCACACTTCCATGTACATTATCAGAGCTGCAGTTTCCCGTGTAATATCGCTTTATTGGGATGTGCTTTACACGTGCTGCTGCCGCTGCAGAAAAGAAAAATGGATGAAAATCAGTTCAGCGTTGGGAGTTCAATCTGTACTGCGCCGCGAAACCTTCAATGGAGACAGGATAAGCGAACTAAGAATGTCGGTAAATAGAACGCCGCTTCTGCACCGCGACGGATAATGAGGGTGTGCCGCATCCTAGATCACCATCGTCTTTACTTCGCCCCTCGTTTCCCTCTTCTGCATTTTCGTACATAGTACATATCCCCCCCCCCCCCCCCCCCCCCCCGCCCCATCTCCGCAGGGTAGTCAACTGGAATTGCTCCCTGGTTAGCGTCTCAATATCATTTCCCCCTTTCGGCTCCTTCCTCCTATATTTCAGCACGCCAGGTGCATTTCTTTACCGACAAGCACGCAGCGCATCGCAGCTGGGTGGCGTCCGCCTGATGAGGTCCCACGCATTACAAGTCGCGACCTTTTCTGAAGTCGCCAACGCAGCGAAAGCAGTGTTTTGCCTCATACCGTAGCCAAATCGACCGTCTAATAACGAGAACCATATACTGTGGAACCATGTAATCATATACGCAGGAGGTTTGAGGTGCCGCAGCAATCTTCCACGTGATATGAGATCAGAGGTGTCGCATAATGCAGACCTACCATACGGCTGCGCGCACCTAACAACGTCTCCCCATATCGCGAAGTTCTCGCCCTCTTTTTCCTCTTTCACTTTTTTTTTAAATTTTTGCTGTAAGTTCTTCAAGTCCGCGTTAGGTTTGCCGTGAGGAGAGAAATTTCGACCCTGGCAGGTTTCTTCCACGCGGCGGCGCTCGTTGAATGTGGCTTTTCTGCATGACACGCCTATAATGCAGCAAAACCTAATCCTTTTTCCGCGGGCGCCGGCTTTATTTACCTTGTTCCGCGCTCATTCTGAGTCTTAGACGCACGCTCTTTCCTCCACCTTCTCTTTTCACTCGAGTTTTGAATCCTCGCGGAACTTCTCTCTGGGGAATTTTGCAAAAACTGGCCTTAAAGATTTCAATGGCTGAATTCTGGACGCCTGAAATGCCTCGGCAAGCATAAGCCGTCATGTGCGCGATTCTAGCGCGCGTCGGTTACTGAAGGGAGGTTTGACGATAGGCTTCCTTTTTAAAGTTTATATTTCTATTTTTGGTTCCCTGCAGTGAGCGCTTTAGACGTTCTTCGCATTTCGAACGCTTCTATTGCAAGCCTTGCTTTATGTAAACAAAACTCTTGACCTACTTTAATGGATTACTAACGCATCACTCCCGCTTCGATTTTAATTTTTAGATTTGATCATTTTAATACAAAATTAAACCATATATTCAAGAATTATAGCTCTGCATCTATTATGCACTCTTCAGCTTTTCTATTTTGATTGGATGATCGGAGATATATCTTCCTAATCGCACCGTTGGCAAATTGGTTGCTGATTCGCTTTTCTTTAGGTGAAGATTTCGTCAAGCAGTAAACTTGATGTTTATTTTCTATTAACTTTTCGCCAAGAAGAATTCCTTTAGTGACTAAATCTACTGCGATGCTTGTTTCTTAGTCGTAAGCCTGCTTATCGGCTGCACACTGAGCTACACAGCAAGCAAGTCACAAGAAAATTAGAGGATGAATTCGTGGTCGAGGTCCAGCTGTGTCACCGTAGTATAAATTAGCTTCCCGCATTAGCCAGGCAGAATTTACCCCACATTATATTCTTCCCTCCAGAAAAGAAAGATGACGATAAAGAAAACAAGCAAATTCTAACCGTCCACGATACGAAACGCGCGCCATAGGCGACACAGCTAGACACCCCCACCCCCGTTTTCTCATGTATCAGCAAAGCTCTCAGATTTCCCGCTTTCCCCCTGATTTTTTTTCGCTACAACGCTAGCTGTTTCGCATCTATCAAGATAGCTCCCACCCCGTCACTCAACATGAAACAAGCACACATCCTCCGCAGAGTTCAGACCAACCAAGGAGGTCCTCTCACCCTACTAATGCATTGGGATGGCGTGATACAGCTCACTCTCCCAACTGTACAGAGATCTGGGCAGACGCAGAACGCATTCTAGGTATGCACCTGTAACGCCACCATTACCTTCTCTCATTTCCCTCCCCCTCCTCCTATAGTGCTTGGCTTCATTTGGAGTCGGTGGGTAACCATCGGGCCTTAGCGGAGCAAGCGTTCTTTTTCGCGGTGCCCTCATACTGGCCTCGAATCAAGTTTTTCCTCCACCTCCCACTGCCAAGCCCTTTTCCAGGTAGCATCCAGGTAGCATTGTTACTTACCAAGCGGTGATTGCGAAATTTTTCGGCTATCACGTACTAAAAAAGCGACTGCAGTTTATAGCTCGCCAGGTATACTGCACTGCAACCACTGCGGTAAGATCCCACTATCGCCGTCCACCACTGGCCCAGGACATGACTTCAGAGGCGTGCACGACACGAGAGAGAGAGAACGGGGGGGATTCTTAGAGAGAGAAAATAGCGCCAGGCTAGGTGGCGGGCGCAGTGGTCGACCACTTGCAGCCCGGCTTTTTGACGTCGCCAACGCCGTCTTCCACGATGTCGACGCGTTGACAAGGTGCTGCTACTCCTCGAGGTCGCCGCCGAGTTTCCCTCCCGACGACACACCGATTCAGCGGAAGGAACAGCGCCGGCACGCCGCCGCGCACACTTTCCGGTGGCGGCGACGGCCGAATTTGTCACGAGGTAGCGGTGGAAGGCTTTCCCGTTTTAGACGTCTCTCCCGGCTTGCACCCTCTCCTCTTTGCCTGGACGCTTTTATTCTCTGCTCCAAACCGCGAATGGGTTTCTCAGACCGTAGCAGCTTGTCTGTATTGCAGCCTCTTGCTTAAACGAGCCCCGCAACGGCACATCCGCGGGCTCAACCGAAGAAAGTTTTGGAGCCATTGGCCGCAGTCCAGTCACGGGGGTGATAAGACACTCGAACGCTGTGCACTGCATCACGCGGCTGTCGCGTGCGGCCTCTTGCATCGGGTCGACTGCGACCTCAAGAACGCTTTCTGCTGCGGTCTCGAAGCGTTTCATGGAAGGCTTGCGCCGTAGACGGCCAGGTTGCGCGGCTTCACTCTCTCGGGCGAGGCAATGGACGAGCGTGCGCTGCCCCCTTGGCTACCCCACACCAGAATGCGGGAGAGGAATGAGAAGCTCGCCCTCGCTGTCTTCCTGTTTATGTCTACCCCGGCCGGAGCTTCGCGGGAAGGGTTCTCGTCTTGCTCTTTTAACGCGTCCAGAGGGAGAGAGAGAGATGGCGAAAGAGGGAGAACAGGGCTTCAGTTGGCTAGGCTGCACTGGGCAAATGGAAGGGAGGATGGAGGAAGAAGGCTGAAATACGTCTTTTAAAGGGCAACCCGATTTTTTTTTTTTAACATCTCGATTTTATAATCCCATTGTATTGCTTAGAGTCCCCTCTGACCGACGCAAAGAAAGACCCTTTTCAGCATACTGAGTAGAAGAATTTCTAAGCATCAAAAACCAGGAAACTGAAAGCGGAACTGGGTTTCGACCAAACTTTGACGTCACGGCAAGCCATCCTATGGCGTCATGGATGCTGCTACAAAATCTATCGCGCGCGCGTTGATTGGTACAAGTTGCTACTGTAATTGACAGCTTGGATCATTGTAGGTCTGTAATCACCAAAAACGAGCTCGAAATTTTCTCCGCGTGCAAATGCAGAGTGAATATCGACAAGCGTGCAAACTCTGACGTCTCACACGCATGGTTGCGTGTGTTTGTGAGAAATCGCTCCAGTTGCGGCCGGGAAATGGGAAATTTAAAAATTATTTTGGTATAGGATGTTTAACGTGCCAAACCTACTCGTGGGTGGGGAGGGATGCCGTAATGTCAGATTAGTTTCCACCACCTAGGATTTGTTAACGGGCGCTGACATCTCTCAGTACGCGGGCATTCTTTTTTTGTTTCTTGATTTTTTGTTCATTTCGCCTCCAAACAAAAGAAGCCACCGCGCGTGGGATTTCATCCTCCGATCCCGAGCTCAGCTAAAAAAGAAAGCGAAAATGCGAATGTTTCACGGGGAAAGGAAGGCAGGGTAACGGTCTTACTCTCGCTAGAGCCGTACTCCAAAGCCACTCAGCCACTACTATTGTTAGCCCTACACGTGTGTCGGGCACTCTGTTCTGTATGCTACGTGTGTCGGGCACTTCTGTACGCTACTTTCTTCATGGAAATGTACAAGGGTGCTTCATTCGGCAACAGTATGTTTGCGCCCAGCGCTATGGCTAATAAATCAACATAACACTCGTAGAATAAAGAGTCCGCGCGCGGAAGAGAGGAGACCTCTCAAAAAAGACAGGATAATTATTCGTGCTCCTCCGGTCAGTGCACGCTGTGCGCTCCCACGAAGGTCGAGGCACATTCTTTAAGTTAAAATTAGACGCACCTGCTTGCCCACTGCAACAAAAGTGTTAGACAAAAACGAAACTACCGTCTAGGCCTAGCAGCGGTCTACGTCATCGCAACTCATTTTTTTTTCTCCGGAAACGCGAAGGGGCAGGCCGGAATGAGCAGACGGTTATTTCCTGCCACCGCGGGTGCGTCTGAATTAAAACGTCCTCCCATTCAACTCAGACGGCCGCCGCAAGTTACCGGCCTCGAGCTCTTGCGGTACGCTCCCCGCTCTTTTCACCACCACAGAGAGAGAAAAAAACAAAAGAGATAAAGGTGGCAGCGTGTGCGCCGCCGACCGAGGTTAGCGAAACTCGTTAATTACGACTGAGCTAGCGCGCAGTTCTTCTCCACTTCCACAGGAGAGGAACCGCCGCCACCGTGCTAGCGAAAGTGCACTGCGTTGCTGCTGTACTCGAGTGTGTGCGCGCGCTTGCAGGAGGGCAAGTCATTTACCAACTGCGCGGAAGATATTTATTTTCTTTATTTACTGTTCTTTGGCAGCAATAGCCGCGATGTGATTCCTTTCCAGAGTTTCCGGCCGCCTTCGTCAGCGTCGAAATATGTCGTGCCTCAAAACTACTTTTGCAGACCTACAAGAGTGGTGTGAAGTCCGGTAAGAAGTGGGTGTTGTGGGATCGTGCCATCCATCTGGGGCTTGCGCGTAGGCGATGCCAGAGGAGGCCGTAAAGATTGTTTGGGTGTTCAGCTAGCGTTGTAGTTTCCTTCGCCTCAGTGCAAGCCGAATGGTTCCTTTTTTTTTTTCTTTTGGCGAAGTTTGGTGTCGTAGAAAGCGTGAGCAAGTGTTCCCGATGTAGTTTCATGGCTTTATGCTCGCATACCGCCAGGAACAATTTTTTTTTTTCGGGACGGGCAGAAGCACTCTTCCTTTCTTCATCGAAACTCAACCTACTTCTAGCCATGCTTGCACTAGCGTCGTCCGTGCTTGTGTAAGCTTTTAACAAGTGACGCCAGCATTCCTGTTGGCAAATGGGGGATTAACATTGAAAAAAAAAATATGGGCTGTCGGGACAGGCTAAGGAGTGACAGCGTTGGCTGTGCTGCATTTGCGACGCCCACTTTACCCTCAGCCAAAGTACAGCTTACTAGTGAGCGCTTGAACGTGGCCGTGTTTGGGCGTGACTGAAGCCGCCGACGCCATTTTTTTTAAAGAAGAGAAGCCTCTGTTCAGCTAGCGCCACAGAAAAGAAAGATTCGCAGTAAACAAGCGGACGTTCACTGGACGCGCTCGAAAGGCCTCCACCGACTGCGAAGCGAAAACGTACCTCGAAGAATTCGCCATCACGCAACCACCGCAGCTCGTCAGTTTGTAATTTTCCGAAAAAAAACTCATCGACCTCCCTTTCTTTTCATTCCGGTAATTCATTTTTTTGTATCGCACGCTAACAACGCGCCGTTCGGCCAAAAATTCAACGCCAGCAACGTCACCCCAGCGTCGGCGCGCGACGAAGTTTTGCGAAATAACTTTCTAATCTTGCGGCGCCGCTCCTTCGCGCCAAGGGAGCTCGTACCGAGAAGATGCCGCCTTGAGTCGAGACCGCGGGTGATGCGGTCCGCTTGTTTTAATTCGACTCCCAAGAAAAGGGAGCCCCTGTATTCTTCCGCGTGACGGCGAAGCTTTGCCCTCCACATTTTCCCCTCAACAAGTCGCCTGTCATGCGAACACTGGCATCGTTACCTCGCTACGCGGTATCGGCTGATAACTTTCTCTACGAACGTCACCGTCTGGGTTGCAGAGCAGGCAACGAAATAGACAAATAAGAGTGGGGAAGATGTCATGAAAACGACGCGACGCACGGCGACAAAAGTAGGACAAAAAGGACGGGGCCAGCGCCACTCGGACTTCAGTATTTTGCTTACACGTCTGATGTGTCCTGAAGATGGCTCCGAAGATAGACTTCGTTTCTTCTCAAGCCACTCGATACTGACAGCCTGAGACGGCGATCAGTTTAACACACAAAATGGCGGGATTTCTGCGGAAACTTCGATGAATAAAACGGCCCAATGTGGAATACATGTGCGTTTTCATTGCATCTTCAAGCATGAACCAACTAGCCCATGGAACAGTTTTACAAGAGCGGGGACTGCGACGCTTTGCTACAAGCTGTGTTTGCAAAATAAACGTGGGCTCATTAGTGCGTATTGGCGTGCTCGCTGAGCGACGCACAAGGATGGATACTGTGCGAAATCATAGCAGCCTGAAAAAAAGTAGCCCAACAGTAGAGAGAGGGCGTGGCAGATGGTCCTTGGCGATCACAAAATGAACAAGGGAGGGGAAAACCTCAGGTTGCTTGAGCCAACGTTTCGACAAGGGGACTTGTCTTCGTCTGGGCAAAGCGTTCATCATTGGCAGGGATTAAATAGGGCCTTCGCTCCGAGGAGGAAGGCCCCGGGGGTGGGGAAGGAAAGTGGTGTGAGAGGGGATGTGTGTCAGGAAGGGGAGGGAGGTGAATCGTGGTTCGTTAAGCTGCAATAGTGGAAAAACTTATATAAAAAAGTAGGTTGGATTCGTCGTCCCGAGTCGGAGGAGTTTTGGCCGAATGGTGCCACCGATCGCCTTCGCTGAAGCGCCGAAAAAAGAAAGAAGTTCAAGTTGCGGCTCATCTCGGGGTTGCAGGAAGCGTATCTCGGAGAACTTCTCAGGGTTGTACGCAACTTCGAACTTGAGAGGCCGGACCGTGGTGCGATTTACGCATTGCATTACTCGAACTTTCTTCGCCATCTTCTAAAAAATATTAATAAAGATAATCTGTGGGAGCAGAGGGGAAGCTGCAGGTTTCCGTGCGCGATATCTTGTTCAGGGGGGTGGGATGACACCTCGTCTCCATGAGTAATTACCAGCACTTCGGCGCAGGATATCCTCGACGTGGCAATAAAATTCTCGTCTTTCTCTTTCTCAAGGCCTTTGGACGCCCGAGTGAAGAAACAGTTCTTCCTTAACACTTCTGTTCTAATAGTTTTTTTTACTTCGAGAAAGGCAGGAAAGTAGCCAAGCCATGCAACTGTGCGCTAATGAACGACGATAACAAGTGGAATCACTGCTGCGAAAGCGTTCTCTGTCGGGGTAATAATGTGTGCCACCTCACAGAATTATAAACGGCTTGAATGTATCACAACACAGAATTGTAAACAAAGCGGCTAGAAAGGTAAAAAACAAATCGTTTTAGAGCCAGTTTTTTTTCTCTTTTTTTGTGTGGTCTGGACGGCCTGTCATGTTAATATTCCCGGAATACAAAGCAGTTTCGTGTTAATCTGTAGCACTAGCTTTCTTTCCCTGCCTTTCCGCTTCTTCCTCATCTTCCTCCATGTAAGACTTGTAGATCGGTGGGCTTCTAGCTTGCGAGCTAGGATACAAAATACTTCAGCATAAACATACAAAACTGAAGAATCGTTACGCTCAAAGCTTAAAAGAAGAAACACATAAGTTTGCTAGTCAACAAAACAAGAAAATTTCAGCGAATTCTTGTTCTTCTTTTGGGTTGCCCAGGAGGATATCAAGGGTTGGTTGATTCCCCAAGAGTTTTCGCCGCGTGTTTTATCGCTACGACAGAGCCCGAATTTCCTAGAACATGACTGCTAATTACCTCGCCGCCGTACTCGTAATTCAGCCATATAGATTTTTCCTAAATATGTGAGAGGTTCTTAAATTTTTCCTGCAGAAACTGCAGGGGAAAAAAAAAAACGCGTTGATTACATATACGTCTCAGAGGATTTCTTCGCGCATGCTGTTTTTCTGACTGAGATGTCCGAAATTAGAAACAAAAAATAAAGCGATGATTAATCGCTAAACTTAAGAAAAAGCATTACAGCCACGCCTTCTCAGATTGCAAAGTTCACCAGCCGTTCCTTGTTTTACTGCACACTGCAACGAAAGATTAATGCTGGCTATTTGGAACATGTGCCAAGCGTTAAGTTTGTTTATTCCCAAGTCATGCAGAAACGAAACACTTTTATTTATTTATTTATTTATTTATTTATTTATTTATTTATTTATTTATTTATTTATTTATTTATTTATTTATTTATTTATTTATTTATTTATTTATTTATTTATTTATTTATTTATTTATTTATTTATTTATTTATTTATTTATTTATTTATTTATTTATTTATTTATTTATTACATGTTCACGCATGCAGTGTTTTTACCCCTAATGTTCATATTTGTTTTAAATGTAGATTCGCGTTGGGTTGCGCTCTTAGCTGCTTGTCAGAATGATCTTCCGGCGCCGGAAAGTATTTTATCCTCAGAGAACGAAACCGACAAGAAAACAGAACAAATCGTGACGAAACATGATTATGAAAGAACGGAGAGTTGCAAAGAAACATGGAAGATGCATGTATGCAAATGAGTACGGGGAACTGACTTTATTATGCACATGGGGCGCCCATTACCTCATAGATTGGCACGGCACTCTCACCCTCGTTCGTTAGTCGCAGCGTGGCGTCTTCGCCGATCAATAAGACGCGGGCGGGAGGTAAACACGGGTCACTCGCTGAGGGAAGGATGAGGACTTCGGCGCGTACATATTGCGACGCGGAACGCGCAGTCATTTTGCGTCCACGGACGTTACGCGGACAGGCGGGTAAACAATCAACGTCTTGTTATAAACGCTTCGCGAAAACTCCGGAACCCTTCCCTTCAAACACCCTCTCCTGACTTCAGCATCACCGCCATGATCGACGTCGCGCTTGGCGCCGAGCGGTTATAGAAGTCTCAGTATACTCCACGCTGTGTCATCAGGGCAACCTTTTTCTATCTCCCAGACAAATGAGGTGAGGGAGGGTCGAAGTCGACGAGGCAGAAGAATGGGGGGGGGGGGGGGGGGGGGGGGAGGGGGGGGGGGGCGTTCTCGAGCGGACGACGCACTGGATTTCGGGAAAACCACACTGACGTATGCGAGCGCCGTGACGCACTCGGGGCGCGTTCAGGAAGGACGAATGGGCGCGCGCACGAGCAATAACAGAGGAGGGGAGATGCCCGTTAAACGCTCATCGGCTCGGGATCTGGAAGTGCAGTTTTCCTGGCGCTGATTTCTTTTCGTTTCGTTTGTTTGTTTTGATATCATCCCCTCCGTTTTCTTATTGTTCCGCGAACGATTGCACTTCGGAGCTCGCAGTGGAATGTACGAGGCCGTGCGCGAACGAAGAGTTAGAAGAAAGATGCCAGGCAAGAGGGAAAATAAATAGTGCGTGAAGGGGGGAATCTCTGTTTTCAAGACTAAGGCAGCTGTGTCCTGAAGGGGCGGAAGGATCCGGTGCGGATATATTCGGGAGTTTAGTAAAGGGCATCTGAGTGTAAGGGTTCAGGGTAACTAATAATATCGTGGGTTGTACACGGTGAGTAGGTTGTACAGTTAATGTTACCTGTCTACTGCGTAGGAAGCAGTCATAAAATTCTGCGCCTGCTTTAGACATGAATAAAAGAGTCTTAACGGGTTCGATCCCGGCCGTGGCGGTCGAATTTCGATGGAGGCGAAATTCTTGAGGCCCGTGTACTGTGCGATGTCAGTGCACGCTAAAGAACCCCAGGTGGTCGAAATTTCCGGAGCCCTTCACTACGTCGTCCCTCATAGCCTGAGTTGCTTCGGGACGTCAAGCCCTAATAAACCAAACTAAACCAAACCATAAACTCCCACAAACAAGAATAATCTAAAAAGTTTTAGGACACAGTCAGTGTGGGCAAAGCTAAATTTTTCTGCAAAAATACTCGAAAGGGGAGGATCCACACAGACAGGGATAGCGGGGAAAAAAAAAGAAACACAAAGCATGTCTGTGCGTCTTTGCGTTTTATGTGGCTTGGGCCCGATCCATGAGGCATAATGCCTTACTCACGATACAATAGCTTCATTGAGCCAGCGTTCATATTCGCACTTAATCGAGATCTGTTTTCCTGCGGCTTTCTTTAGGAAGAAAATAAACACCACTGAACAGGCTACGATTATACTATTGTGAACACCCAAGCAATTGCGGATTGGTTTATTTAACCAACCATTTGCCGCGATGAACACAGATTTCATAGGAACGCAATATTAACGATTGAGTGAAATCAATGAAAGGGGAACAAACGACATCGCAAGAAAAAAAATACGGCTAGGGACGAGGATGTGGGTTGCGAAGTACACGCATTTCGAGGTTTTATTGCGATTTAAAGCTCGTTGACGCCGAGGCACGCCAGTGGATGTGCGTGTACTTGCAGTCTACCACAGCTTTAGAACACACTGCAGAAGTTCGAGGCGTATGCTCTTTTCCATCCAAGAAGACCGTCGGAGGAAACTATATACAGGGGGAGGGGAACAGAGAACACTGACAAAAAAAAAAAAACGGAAAAGACGACCGCATGGATTATGCAGGTCGATGCGGTCCCCAGTGCCAAACTTGCATCGGCTTTCTCAAACACGCACGTATACGCGTGTTTATGCAAAACAGCGCGATAATGTGGCTATTTCAAGTCGCACGAGTATGGGGCTGCAGAGTTCGAGTGCTTGCGCTCGATTCACGCTTAAACGATTTAGCCGACAGACGTTCAAAATATTATGGACCCCCCCCCCCCCCCCCCCCCCCCCCCCGTGCACGGACTGCAATCGCGCACGCAACGGCGGCTTTTGCACCATACAAACGCATTAGCCAAGTCGCGTTGCACGCAGCCTGTGCATCGCGTGTCACAATGCGTCTGCTGGTGCATTGGCTCCGTCTGGGCCACAGCGGTAAACCCCGCCTTCTCAGTTTTCATCGCCCCCACCCTCCAAAAAACAATATTAACGTCTTCCTCTTATGCGGGGTGTTTCACCTAATTTTTACACAATTTATGAAAATAGGCTTTCTGACTTCTGAGAGCGCTTTTTTTGGCATGTACATCGGAATAAAGCTAAGGCGTGCACTAGCATGCCTTAAGCTGGCTAACTAGCAGGCTGGTTAACTATTATTTATTTAACTATTACTGTTGGGCTCCTCAATTGTTGACAGGCGTGTAAGCCACCGTAAGTAATGTCCATACCAGTTTTTAGAATTCCGAAAATGCGGTTACCCTCGGCGCTGTGGCCCAACAAATTTGGGCTAAATCGCGCCAAAAAACATGTACTTTCGAGATGTTTGCTGGCAAAGCAACCTCTCCTGTGCATGTAACTCGTCGAAGTAGCCCAAATTGTTGGGCCACAGAGCCGAGGGCAACCATGTGTTCGAAATTCTAAAAAAATGATATGGATATTACTTACGATGGGCTACAGGGCTCTGAATAATTAAGGAGCTTAACAGTAATAGTTAAATACTTGAATATTCAATATTAGCTAACCAGCCTGCTAGTTAGCACGTCTTAGCCATATTCCCATATATTACACCGCTGGCTATGCTAAGCCGAAAAAAAGTCTGTTCTTACTCAAAAAGCTTACTTTTTAAAATTGTGTAAAGTCTCAGCTGAAACACCCTGCACCGCCTATCGGCTGACAACACAGTTGGGGGGGGGGGCAGCGGGAAGGACGGTTATGAGAGAGAAAGAAAACTAGGTGAGAGGGGAAAAAATTAAGGGGAATGGCAAAGATGGCAGCAAGCTTCGCACAAGTGAGTGAAATGAGCTCATTCCCTTCCAACCTATTGAGCGCCCTCTCCCGCCTGCGTTCAGCCTCTTTAACCCCAACGCCACATTTTTTTATTTATTTTTTTTGTATCAGCTCATGACGTCAGTTCTGAGAAGGGCGCACAGCGCGTTGAAGGTTTTCCGATTGAATTAGTTCAGCCAGGCGGGCCCAGCCGCGCAGAGGGGGCGCTGAAAGAAGTTTGGTTAGTTTGGCTGTTCGGACGCAGAGGCGGGGAGAGGAGAGGTTCTCCCCTCGGTCCCTCCATCCCTATTTTAGCGCTTTCCCTCTCGCTCACTTCATTAGTGCCCACTCGGCCTGTGGGGAACGCATCAGGGTTTTCGTGAGCAGGCGGGAAGCGATGGGAGGGGGGTCGCAGTGCAGTGAAGTTTCGGAGCCGGGCTGTGCGCGCGTCTGAGTTCGTTGTGACGTTAAATGCAGGGCTGCCCTTCTGCGCTCTTTTTTTTATCGCACGCCCGCTGGTGGAGCAGTGGGCGTAGTGGCCGCTGTGTGTCCGGCGACTGCAGGAGGCCAGGCGCCCACGTTTCGGCAGCCGAATGTCTCTTGTCCTCTGTGCTTGCCGCGCTTTTCTTTCCATCTCTTTTCCGGCATTCTTACTCCATCGTTTCGTCTTTTTCTTTGTCCTCTATCCCGAAATTGGCTCAGAGCGAAATCACTTTCCACAACGTACGTTCGCAAACCACCGGAAACGCTGGAATAAAGGCAGCTTCCTTCAAAGACTTTAGCGAGGCGCCGTTGACGCGTGAAAAGCTCGTAGACTAGTGGCCAAGAATGGTTTAATCTTTTCTCGTGAAAGCTCTATCGGCCTCGCATTCTGGAAAATGCCGATGTGTGAGAAGCCTTTGAAGTTAATCAAGTCATGCGGGAAATGGCTGGAATTAACCGAGACTTTGAGTGTTTGCGATCGCTATCCTGGTTTGAGGCGGGGTCCATGGTATACCTGATATGACCTTGAGGGTGACCTTGGACAACCTGGAGAAATAAAGCAAATATTGCCGCGATTGGGTTTCGAACTCGCGGCGGCGTTAACAGATGAGCTTCACTGGCCGCTGCACGAGAGCACTAGGATATGCCGCAGTCGATCACGCCTCGTGTTAAACGGCAACACACTCTCGCGCTGCAGTGTGCATTGCCCGTTGTTGCCTTCATCAACTTCCATCTGTGCGCAGAAGCAACGAAAGGAAAGGAAACGCGCTTTCAGGTACGCACGTGGCGTTGGTGTCCACCTACAGAAACCTGCTTTCGCACTGTATTTCGTAGTTAGCAATGCTGAACCTCCAGCAACATTTTTGTTGTTTATAGAGGAAATATGATCCAGCAACATTGAAATTTTTAAAACTATTTCTTCTTTCGATCTGTCGGATGTGCGTGCAGAGGCATACAGCGCGGATTGTAAATTAGCCCGAATTAATTTGAGCCAGTAAAAAAAAACCAGACGCGCTTTCAGTGTAGCAGGTTGGGTGATGTGCCAACTCGACAGCGCGACGTTTCATGTTGGTGGTCTTGCGAGTCGAGTCAACGGTAACGGAAACCTTTCGTAGGCTGACATGTTTCGCATTAGGTCAGAATAATTATCGCCCTGCCGGTCTTGTCATGCACACGATTCTACAAATTGTCGTCGAGAGCTTTCAACGCACTGTGCGTGCTGTTGCGAAAAGCGCGGGTCGCAAACAGGATGAAAGACGAGAGGAACGCAGCTCCCCTGTTCGTCTCGTATTCTTCTCGTCCTGTTTGCATGTTGCTCATTGCTTTGTACACTTTCCACGGGTGTCAGTGAAGAGAACGCGTATTGCGGTCAATCTGGACATGCTCATAAAAATTCGCTCCAGCAAAGTGTTTGTGAATATATTTAATCTATTTAGATGAAATGAATAAGGCGCCTCACTTTCTGTGAAATGAGCTGTTCACCTTTTGTACCCGAAACAAGGCTGTATGTGAACCCGTGCAGTGATCCAGTGCTGAGTTAGACTTATGGATCCAAAAGGTTATTTCGTCAGCGGACATGACGCGTCATTCTTGCAAAAACAATCGATTATACGCTCAGTTAAAAACTGGAAATTGGTTTGTGGAGGAAGGGAAATGGCGCAGTAATTGTCTCACATCTCGGTGGGCACCCGAACCGGGCCGTAAGGGAAGGGATAAATCGCAGCGGCGGCGGCACCTCTGAGTCGCCCACATAGCGGAGGA
This sequence comes from Amblyomma mixtum, assembly GCF_055824585.1. Classification (NCBI taxonomy): domain Eukaryota; kingdom Metazoa; phylum Arthropoda; class Arachnida; order Ixodida; family Ixodidae; genus Amblyomma; species Amblyomma mixtum. Next base: position 316,298,733 of record NC_143013.1, on the reverse strand, counting down.
GTCGACGGTGGCCCCATGTGCGCTGTGTGACGTCACTCCTCTTGGAGAATGCACTGCTGGCTCAGCGGCGACGGCACCCGCGCAGCGGAGGAGTCGGCGGCGGCTCCACACTGCTTTGACGTCACTCACTCCTCGCGCATGCGCAGTTGGGGCTATCCGGGACTTCGCGAAATCGTTCACACCTATAGCGTAGTGTTGCTTCCACAACAAAAAGAGAGAGTGAAAGAAGAAAGAGAGAAAGGGGTGCCATAGTGGAGGGCTCCGGAATAGTTTAGACCACCTGGGGATCTTGAACGTGCACTGACATTGCACAGCACATTGACGCCCATGCGTTTCGCCTCCATCGAAACGCGGCCGCCGCTGCCGGGAACTCCAGCTCAGTGGCCGGGCACCTGACCACAGCTCCTTCGCGGTAAATTCTCGGTTAGGCATCGATCTCACTTTTCTCTCACTAAGCATACTATACCTGTGAGAGTTGGCTATGTCGTCCTCCTGAGGCTGGGGGTAAATGGGAATGAAGTGATGTACGCCAACGCGCTGACTTTGTCCAGGACACTTTTTTTTTTTTATAACGGACGGAATCTACCAGATTCCTGCTGAAAACATCGTGCAGAAAATGCAGGTCTGTGATTGTTACGCGGGTTGAAACCAATGTTGACTCATATTTGTATGCCCAAAACAATTTTTTTTTTTTCAGGAGTTTGTGTTAAAGCTAGCGCTGCGTATACAAACCACTCGACGCGGAGATTACTCGGACATTTACCTTCATATCCGTGTACAGGATGTCAAGAGAATGTCAGCCGACCAAGTTGGAGTGGATACGCGCCTTCGGTAGGCGCTGCACACCGTCTGAAATGTTCCAAACGCAACGCTGCAGCTATGTTTACTTGTTGTTTGCGGCTGCACAGCACAACGGTAAAGTACATGTGCAAGACGTGGACGCAGATTGATGAGACACATCGGTTTGTTCATGGCCGCGCTCATTCGTTGCCATTTGAATGCACGGGTTGAATGCGCAGCTGTCTCTGTGGAGTCATTATGCTAGCTCTCTTTCTTTAGCCCTCCTCCGATTGTGGATGAGTTGGGGGCATCAAACACGCATATGCTTCCTAGCGACGTCACCGGTCAACCTTGCTTACGTGTGGTGGCTCCGCAAAAACAAGAAAATGATCCCTGTGGCACTTTTCTTGCGTATAGGAGGGTGTGCAATACTCTCGATTCGGGCAAGGTCGCCTCTTCGCTCAGCGGAGACATTTTCCTCAGCTGTGTTTATTGCTTCGGCTCGATGACAGCTTGCATGACGAACAGGTTGCGCCGGTCGATCGCGTGGCGCGACTTTTGTTTTCCGATTACTATGCGCAACGGCGGACGCGTTGGTAATGGCGCGTGATAGTGCCCGTTTATTTGATGGCGTCGTGAAAGTGGCGGGAAAATTAGCTAAGCGGGACAAAGGGCTTGATAAAGCGAAAACGGATCGCGTTCCTCTCCTATGCATGGTAAAGTCAAATGGCAGTGGGTTTTGAACTGTACACCGCCGCGTGGCCCGTATGTTGTTTATATGTGGAGAATTTTCTTCCTTGATTTGATGTCTTTCTGCGTTTATTTTTTTTCTGCTTTAGAATTTATTATTGTGCACAAGCCTGCTTGAAGAGGAGCCTCGCTAAACCTTGTTGGCTAAAACTTGGTGCCTCACCTTCTCATCAGTACTAACATAATAAAGATTAACAGCACAGAAAAGACACGAGAAAGCCGTAAACCGCATTCTAAGGCCCGAGCCCGGCCCGAAACTCCAAGTCCGAGCCCAGCCAGGATCGCGGCTTCTAGCCCCGACCCGGCCCGGACCCGCTATGTTATCACTTTACTGAGCCCGGGCCCGGCCCGCCGAGCTCGACGTGAGACTCGGGTCCGGGTCCGTTCCTGCAACATCTCAAGAGGTAAATTGCTGTGTGCAAGCAGTCTCCAGCTACACATGAAGTGGCCAGAAGATGCGCTCATATCGCAATAACATTTGAAAAAAATTGGTGTAGTAAACACACGAAAAAGACAGGATAAGGCTCTTGTGTGTAAATGTGTGTAAGGCTCTTGTGTGTAACAGTGATCTTGTGTGTAAATACCCCGAAGTTCCGAGAACCAAGTGAAAAGGGTTGCATACACGCACAATAAACTCTGTATCACCTCTGTATTTTTAATCAGACATTTTTTACTTCCCGCGGTGTCTAAATACAAAAACGCCCTCGAAGCCGTAGCACATAAATTTCTTTATTTGTTAATGAACACGATTTCGCAGGGTTTAACTGATGGCCGCTGTGGCTGCGTTTGTATGGAATGAAATCAAGAGAGCATTTATCGCAAGGGAGGGATGGCTCTGAGGCGAACAGCAAACGCGCCTGTTTATTGCGTAGACTGTGTTTGAAGACCCGATGTGTCCTAAAGCAGTATGCTCTTCCCCGGTGGCGTTTCTCGTATCATAGAGTGTTCACGGGGACAAAGGCAGATAATCAACTACTATCTTTGAACATACCGCTACCTGTCCATGAAGGTTCTTCTCCAGCCGTTATTACGAGATTTCAAATGAATAATCGTGAGGGGTAACTCAAAACCGAGGTTTGAAGCGCCTTCTGGTAGAGCCGACGGCGTGAGTTCGCTGATAACTGTAACAGCGCAAGCCAACGGAGCTGGGCATTTTATTAGGCGAATGCGCTCGGGCAGGTGAGCCGTATGTCAGGCTTCACAACGCTCCATTAAGAACGCCACTGTACAGTGCAGCCTGCTGGTGGATTTTGAGCCTTTTCTTTCTAACTTCTCTCGTGTCGTTCAACGCGGCCAGCAGTGCTCGTCTTCCTCGTCCAGCCGCCCCGGTTGTCCAGTGGTTACGGCGCTCGGCTGCTGACCCGAAATACGCGGGTTCGATCCTGGCCGCGGAGGTCGAATTTCGACGGAAGCGAAAGATCTAGAGGCCCGTGTACTGTGCGATGTCAGTGCACGTTAAAGAACCCCAGGTGGTGGAAATTTCCGGAGCCCTTCACCACGGCGTCCCTCATAGCCTGAGTCGCTTTGGGACGTTAAACCCCGATAAACCATTAACCAGGAGTGCTCGTCCGACGTTACTTCGATATAGCGCTGTGAGTAAAGGAGATTAAACTCGGTCCGCAAATGAGCTATCTCTCATTTCGCTTCAACAAAAAAGTAGTGCTAGTTGTTTATCATAAACCACGGGAAAGATTTCAGCGCCGGAATTCCTTCATTCCCGAGACAGTCGCTGCAAGAGTAAAAGAAAAAAAAAACGGAGGTGACACTTAAACTCCGGCTTAAGGGTATGACGCGATAACGTAATGGGTTAATTCCCATCGATGCGGAAGGTATCTACCTCACATTCATAGATCCCTGGCAGTCCTCAGAGTGGTGCAGCGGTTCCCTGCGATGCCGGGCTCCCCCATCGATGGGCCTTGTGCGACCCAGATTGCTCTTCCCGAGCGACCTGTCGTTAACTTTCGTGCCACCTGGCACGGTGGCCGGTTGGATCACTATCCGGTGGTGACGCCGCTAGGTCGCGTGACCTAGGTGGCCCACCTGCCGCCTAGGTTGCGTTTCTGGGCGCCATCTGCAAGAGTCATGCTCGTGATTTTTTGCTCACAACGCCGACAACGTCAACACCGGATTTACTGGGCAAGGGTGCATTTAACGGTGTCGTGTTAAAAGAATAAGTTGTGTTGTTCTTTATTTTTCTCGCTTGAAGAAAATGCAACTGTAGCAGACACCAATATTACTAAAGAAGCGTTGGGTACTTTTTCACAGCCAACACAACGGCCCTGCTTCACCCGTGTCGCTGCTCAAACGTCACACGTGTACTTCACCCTGCAATAATGAATCAAAAGCCAAAGCCCTATAGGGCCCTCCTATGCCGGCCCAGGCCCGGTGAACGAGCACATTTTCCGGCCCGAGCCCGTGCAGCGCTCTAGGAGAGACGAACAGAAAAGCGGCACTCAAATCCTACGTCACCTCAGCGGCTGGGACGCAAACATCGGCGACGCTCACGAGGGCTCTTGAGAGGAAAACAGGAGAAAGCAGTAAGTGGCTGCAACGAACGAGACAGGGGCGGAGGAAATCACGGTACGAAGAGTGAACCGCGCGAAAATGCCCAGGAGCCAAGCAGCGCCCTCTGTCTCCGCCTTCAGAAAGCTTGCGCGGCGCTCCCAAGCGGCGGCCCGCGTGCTCCGCGCCCGTAGCCAACGTGCGGCGTCGTTTTCTCATTGGGAGCCCGGCGGAGTGGCTGGGCTCGGTTGCGTTGCCGCTGTCCGCACTGAGGCAACGTCGCCAACGCTAAGACAGACGCGCGCGCCCCGGACTTCCCAATGCGCGGCCCGCGCTCAAAGTCGTTGTGTGACGCTGGAAAAAGCAGCTCGCCGGCCGGCGTCGCTTCGTCTGCATTGCCAAGACGCGTCGTCGTCTGCACCCGGTGACCGCTGCCTCGTCGTCTGCTCTCTGCCAAGACCTTCCTCGCGTCGTGTCGGCGCCGACGGCCAGGCAACGGTTGCGAGTTTTCAAACCAGAGTTACTGCTGTGTGACGTGGTCGTCTTCCCTCCTCGATTTATCATCCGCCTTAAAACTTCTTACCTTATTTTTGCTCGCCCAGTATGGTCCGTGCGTGAACCCCCCGTGTTTGAGACCGTCTTCTTAACACGTGTAAGAAACGTCCCAAGAAGTTTTTGTCTGTCCCGTTACCGACTCAGAGTGAAAGGCGTTCAGCTTCCTAGATGACACCACCGGTGACTGTATTCGTGTGTCGGCAGAGTGTTTTAAGGTGATGTGAGTAAGTCTGCAAACTTTCCGGGCGGCTCAAAAACTTCCACGCGCAAGCGCCGCCAGAATTGAGGAGCGAGTGACGAACTTTGGTTTGTGTTGCGCTGTGCGCGAACTGGCGCTGCTGGAGCCGAAATGAACCGGCGTCGGGTGTGCGGTCGTCGCTGGTGTTCCCCCAGACCCGAGGGCCCGGGACGGGGTCTTGGGCTGCCGTGCTGCGCCTCGTCGAGCCATGCGTTTTCGTCGCACCACTGAGAAGGCCCTGGCGGCCGGCGTCAGAATGTTGAAGCGGGTGCACTCACACATGAAGGCGCGCAAGCCGGCCTTCCTCGAAGTGGGTGGCCTGTCGCAGGTAAGGGCCGGGATGTCATTCCTAACCGCACTGTTTTGAACTTTTAAAGACCCGTATTTGCACGGACCTAATTTCTCTCTCGCACTTCCGAAATGCAATCAAGGCCGAAGCGCACGTTAATAGTACCGTATTTACTCGCCTAACGTACGCTTTCCCAACCTCGGTTGTCAGTTTTTTTTTTCTTGCGTGTTTTATGCCGCGTAATAACCCCCAAATTTTCAGGGATATTTGGGAATAAAGAGAGTTCATTATGCGAGCTTGTGCTCTAATGAAGATCACCCATGTCTTCGGAAGCGCACAATGGCATCGCAGGTAAGGGGACAGGCTATCCGTGTTACTCAAGTGCGCTTGGGAGAGGGGGAGGACGAAGTAGTAGACGAAGAGGTTAAAGCCTCGACGCAATACACGGGCTTTTGCGGGTGGCTCGTGAGCAGATCTCGAAGAGCAGAGGAAGGGCGCGGCGATACTTCGCCAGTCGCAAACGTAGACGGTGGCAATGCATTTCTGCCGCAGTTCCACATGTACAATCCCAAAATCGTTGTACACGAATGCTATGTACGAAAGAATTAACCTTTTCGAGCCAAAGCATGTTTCTTTTTTTCTAAAGGAAGTGTCGCGGGGCGTTATAGGAAGTAATGGTTGCAAGTATAGCGGTGGTAACATTGTGCTTTGTGTTATATAATCCCTTTAGACGTGAGCGAAAGTTTCTCTAGTCACCGTTCTATATATATATCATGTAATAAGGGAGTAATTACTCATTGACATCCACCCGAGCGCAGCCATACGGCTACAAAGCGCTCTATAATATAATATAATATAATATAATATAATATAATATAATATAATATAATATAATATAATATAATATAATATAATATAATATAATATAATATAATATAATATAATATAATATAATATAATATAATATAATATAATATAATATAATATAATATAATATAATATAATGTGCTCTCTGACTTCCCATGCGCAACTGATCTTTTTTCGCTCAAAAAAATAGGATATGTATTATAAGGTACATGGGGCCCTGACGAGTGTATACACTCTGAGGGGTGGTCATCGCGCATTTCGTTGTGCGTGTTAACTGTTAAGGTAAGTGGTTAATTTTACAGCAAATGCCGACTAGTCTAAACTGAAACGTGTGAACAGTGGGATGTTTGCTGTAAAATTCATACTAGGCATAAATATACCGTATGCTGAAGCAGTTGACCCTGGCGTATTAACACTGAGCTTGGTGGCAGAGGAAAGGAAAGAAAGAAAAGGGGAAACCGTAAGTAAATAAAATAAATATTGCCGTACTCGGCGTGTGTCTTCTGCACATTGCGAGCTTCAATACCGCCTTCAATAGCGCCTGTCCTGTCCACTTCTGTGTCGTCCGTGTCCTTTTTGCGCTATGTTTTCTAAGAACTGTTACCAACTAGCCCAAACCAAGCTACTGTTACTTCAATAAAAAGTTCATTGAAAGCTTCCATAAGTGTAAGCGAAGACATACTAAAGCGAAGTTTAGAAGTTTAGTTACGCGCAGTATTTTTGTTCACATTATTATTGGAAATATCGGTTTTCAAAAACAGTGTACGTGAGAAGCCTGCTCAACACCCCTGTTTTGTGTGAACGGCGACGCGAAAGGCGTTGCGACTGAATCTGCTGACAGCGCTGATACTCGAGCGTTCGCTTTTCATTTCTTACGAGCGCTAAATTAACATGAGAAGGTCTCTGATTAATATCCTCCCTTGCCTGTCATGCCATCTTTGTTTCTTTAAAATCCCCTCGTCCAACTCGTTGCGCACATTCAGCTCTGGAGGCTGCCGTCTCCGAGGCCCGCATTTCTTCTTCGCGCGGCGCCGCGCATTTTTGACAGCGCTTCGACGGCAGCTTAGCGGACACGCTGACATAGATAAATCGTTTGTGGAAAGAGAGGAAAAGAGAGAACAGAACGGGTGTAGGGAAAAGAAATGCGAACACGAAGCAAATGAGGAGGGACAAATAAACACGAAAAAAAAAACAGCCAGAAGCGAAGTGTGAGTCACACAAAGAGCGCTGCGTACAGGCAGCGTTTATATTCTTCTTCCGCACAGCCTGACGAGAAATTTTGAAGCGAACTGTCAGTTCTCGGTCTCTGATCAAGTTTATTGTTATTTCTGCGTAGAAATGAAATAAACCGTGCTGCTGTTGTTCTGTTCTGGATTGGGCTTCATGGCTCACATCGAGCAGGTGGTATCATGCACTAGACACGTGCTTATAAGTACGCCTTTGTACGATTGCTCATCAGAAAACCGCTTAAAAGAAGAAAGAAAAAAAACGTGTGCGCCTCAAGCAATCTCCAGGAGTAACCGTTCACTGTATACTAATAAAGCGTTCCCTTTAATGCTTTTATTGAAGAAGCGTAGCTTGTTGGGCCAGTTGGTGCATGGTAAGTAGAAAACCAGCGGAAAGGACGCGTTCACAAGGAGGAGAAGTACAAAGGACAACGCTGGAAACACAACTGAAAATTCTTTACTTGGTGAATCGCCAACATCAGAACAGGGCGTACATGAGCGAGAGCAACCAGAAATGATAACAAAACGACAAAAAAAAATTGATTAAGCGACTCAAGATTGCATTTGGCAACCTATGTCCCATTTGTCCAAGTAAACCTATGTCGAAGTAAAGTATTTTCAGTTGTGTTTCCAGCGTTGTCCTGTGTACTTCTCCTCCTTGTGAACGCGTCCTTTCCACTGGTTTTCTACTTACCTTTAATGCTATTTCGGCTTGTACTTCCGTCTGGCTGAGAGCGTGATGGCGACTAAAAAAGAAATGGTAGGGTTTTAACGCAGTTAAACCGAGTAGCCCACACTGCGTCCACAGACTGTGAGGCGTGGCTGTGGTGGCTGTGTTTATGAAGAGTATCAAAACCGAGAAGGAACAAGGAAAGGATGTGATTGCTGGTCGCGGAAACTGTTCCTTGTTTTCTGGACGCCAGTTAATTTGCATGCGTCCAACTTACCAGTCCATAACTTCCACAGCAGGCTCAGCGGTTATGGTGCTCGGCTGCTGACCCGAAAGACGCGGGTTCGATCCCGGCCGCGGCGGTTGAATTTCTTTGGAGGAGAAGTTCCAGAGGCCCGTGTACTGTGCGATGTCAGTGCACGTTAAAGAACCCCAGGTGGTCGAAATTTCCGGAGCCCTCCACTACGGCGTCTCTCATAGCCTTAGTCGCTTTCGGACGTTAAACCCCATAAACCAACCAAGTCTTTAAATCCTATAATCCTAGCGTTTTCACAGCACTTCCCCTACCTCTGGTGAACATCGGAGTTGTGTGTGTTTGTTAAAGGTGCACTGAAGAGGAATCTGAACTCGTCTTTTTGTCGCGGGAACTCAATCTACACGTTCCGAGCATTCTTAGAAACTGCGAATTATTGCCCTTCTACACGTTCCGAGCATTCTTAGAAACTGCGAATTATTGCCCTGTGTGGCCGATTTCCCTAATTAAATCGAATTAACGCCCGTCTCCCGCCTTTTTTTTTTTAATTCTCCCTCGTACGGTGGGCGGAGTCGACCAACGCGGGGAGTGCCTTTCACCCAGTCCCGTGGCGGCTTGCCGCTCTGCCATCGGCGGAGTAATACGTAGTAGTCCGTAGAAGCAAATAGTCCGCGCGTATTTTTATTTCTGCGGGCTTATTTTGCGGTTATATTATCTGCAAATGAAACTATTTATTCGCGAAAACCTAAAAAACAAAATGAAGCGAAAGCAAAGCCTCCACGGAGCTGGCTGAAAGGCACTCCCCGCGTTGGTCGACTCCGCCCACCGTACGAGGGAGAATTAAAAAAAAAAGGCGGGAGCCGGGCGTTAATTCCATTTAATTAGGGAAATCGGCCGCACAGGGCAATAAGTCGCAGTTTCTAAGAATGCTAGGAACGTGTAGATCGAGTTCCCGCGGCAAAAAGACGAGTTCAGATTCCTCTTCAGTGCACCTTTAAGGCCGCGTGAATTTCCTGCTGTCCCCTCATTTGCGTGGGTGCAATTCGCTTATCCGGCGTGGTTGACAAGCTTGCAGTCTCCGGAAGTACTTGAAGGGACACAGAGGACGCATAGAAGTTGACCTGTATTGATAAATTACCACATTCTGTCGTGAAGAGACCACTCGCGTCGAAAACGGCGCGTTTATGAGCAGGAAAAGACCAAGAAACGAAATATTTGTGTTGCCGCCGCGGGCTGGCTTTTGTTACGAATTTAGATGTTTTTGTCTACTCTTATTCATGCTGCGCAAAGGCGTCTAATAACGTCCGCTTTACTAGCAAAACTGGCGTGCCCGGAATATGCGCGCACTGCCACCTGTTTCCGCTGGACACGAAAGCATGTGTCAGGACAGCTTCCCCCGCTGACGCGTAGTGCAGGGCTGTCGGATAGCGGTGCACATTTCCGCCCGATATAGGGCAAGAGAGTGCAAGCGGATGTCCGTGTGAGTTTTTTTTTTTTTTTTTCTCGAATGATTTCCTTTTTGGCCGTAGTATTTCTCCTTCCTTTCCGTTTAGAGAAGCCGGTTCTTATAGCGTTACATTAACTTAGTCTTTTTTTTTTTTTTTCGAGCTCTAAACTGCGGCGAAACAAGGGTGGTTTGGCAATGCCCTGCGCGTAGTGTTCGTAGCATGGAGCCTTCATTTTTCTGCATTACATTTAGCGATCGCAACGTTTTACGGTAGGTGGCCACTCATTCCTTCGAATCGCCCCATAAGGTGCCATTTCTTCTTCGTTAAGGAAGGCAGATACCATTGTGCCGTACGACTTTTGCTAACTTTCGTGTTGTTGGCCTTTGTGCTAACCCGCTAAGAGTTGGTTTGCAGCTTTTTTATCCGCCTACAAGGCATCAGAACTGAAGACAGAAGTCTAAGCGGACAGGCGTTAGCAGGAATTTCGCCGTTGTAAAGGAATGCGTAGATCACGTGATCAACTGAAAGGGTGCACCGACATATTGCGACGTTCGCCGCTGCCGCCACGATGTCCTCGACTATATACGGCGCCAATCACGCTTTAGCCAGACAAAAAAAAAATAACAATAAGCGATTGTTTGCCTCGTTTGCGCAGGCCACTGTTTACGACAAGTGCCGCGAGTTCCGTATAGGGGACGCCGCTGTCAGCTGACCCTGGATTCCGTCACCAGCAGCCGGCCTGTCCTCCCGTGAGAAAAAGCAACCACAGCCACTACTATACAATTCCATTACTTGGGCAAACATAGACGTTCCCTTCTCCCCCTCCACCTCTCGCTCCTCCAGCCCCATCTGCATATACCTACCTGGCCGAGAAACTGACTCGCGATTGCGAAGTCGTCACCGTCCCGATTCCAGAGTGACGGCCATGGGTACAGCGACCGCAGTTCACTTGGTGCGGTGCGGGGCGTCCGTGCGTTCCCGAAAGTGTGTGTGTGTGTGACGTGACACACCGTACTCGCGGCTGGCGCTATCAGCGTACGCGCGTGAATAAATCGAAAGCAAAAAACGGTGCCGCCCCTCGATATGATTTGCAGTCACGAGTCCCGAAGGCGGCATCGGAGAGCGCTTGTCTCTCTGTCGACATTCCCGCGGGCTTTTGTTGTCCGTACGACGACGTTTTGTTTTTTGCGGTTCTTTGCCAGACATCATCCCCTCCCTCTTTCTATTCAGCTTTGTTCGTTTTTTATTGTCCTGCCCTTCTTTCCGGGATGCCTTTTTCGCTGCCAGCTGTACGACTGGTGCTGACTTGTCGACCAGCTGAATAAGGCATCATCACGACGAGCGGACAGTGGACGGACCGCCGTCTGTTTGCGGGCGCGGGGAGGGGGGAGGAAGGGAAGGCTGCATCGACTGACGGCGGCGAAAAAGCAGCCGACGTGATTGTGTCATGCGGATTCGTCAAACCGACGACCGCTTGCCCCTGCGTCGCGTGTTTAGAGATACGGCACGTAGTATGTGCAGAGTGTAGTATGTACGTTTCCGTTAAACCGGTGCTGATCGTAATTTGTGCCGCGCCCACGGACGCGCGTCAGCAGAGAGGGCTGCTGGCTTAAACACAACGGGCCGGCGGGGATACCTGAGCCAGCACTGCTGCGTACACCTTACATCAGGCATTGTTTTTGCTTTTTGCTCAGACTCGAACGAAAGGTAGAGGTTGTGTACGCTCTTTTTGTCTGACTTCTTTTGTTCATCTTTAGGTGCAAAATGCGTGTAAACTCCAGACAACCATTAGTCAGTTCGAAACACAGGTCAGCTTCCATGGACAACAAACTGCATCCGGGCTCTAAGGCGTGTCCTGTACAGAGTAATAATCCAGATTTGTTTCCTTGGATCTTCGTCGTGCACAAATGCACATCGTGCACAAGCGCTGACCGTACTACTGTTACCTTGAATATGAAGTTCTCCGGTTTGTTCTTCTGACCTCTGCGGCCCCTGGCCTAGTTTGGGTCAGGAAACCGGGTGCTATTCTCTTAACTGCCCAGCTGTCTTCTGTTTTGTTATCTTCTCGAGCATCGCAGGGATGCAGTGTATTGCCACTATAACTGCCGCGGATGTGCTCTTGTTCGAAGTTCCGCCTCTCATCACCGCCATGCGACAATGCTGTGCGCCTGTCCGCCGCAGCCGTGGAGTGGCCTCTGTGGCTGCCAGTTTTCTTCGTACTAGTCGAGGGGTCGCCATTAGAAAAAAAAAAGAAGAAGAAAAGGCGTTTCGGTTCCGTTAACCACGGTGGTAAACGCGACCGGAGGATGACTCGCAACTTGACGTCACCGAAGATGTGTCAGGCAGTGTCCCGCTGCTTATTTACTACTCCTAGCCGCTCGGTGCTCATTAGTCAACCCCTGCAACCCTTTTCCAGTTATACAACTCTTCCGGCCTGCAAGCGTCCGCTGACGAAAGGGCATTTTCTTTTCCCTGCTTGATTTTTCGTTTTCGTCGACCGTCGACAACGCTAGCCGATTTGCGCGAGCGCTATGGGTGCAGACGTGTCGTCTCTTGTACGACAAGCCCGCTTTATTTTTGTTTGCGCGCCCCAAGCAGGGGTTTCCGAGACGTTCTTTTCTCCTGCCGGCTGCTTCCAAGTGGAGTTGGAAAAATAAACCCGGGCAGCCCGCGACGCCTCCTCGTTGCTCCGGGCCAAGGCACGTTTTGTCGGCCGTTGAAGCGCGCGACTCTCTGCTCAAGGGCGGGCTTGGCGCCTTCGTGCATCACTCGATCCTCTTCACGACGCCGTCACGCGGTAAAAAGATAAACGATCATAAATACTTGGCCTGCTCGTAAACCATAATGAAAAGGAGTTCGATTCCATAGAGTTTCTCAAAATTACCTAGAGGGCAAAGTGGCGCTGCGGTAGTTCATCCACCTTGAAGAGGCGCAAAGAATGCTGGGAAGACGTGACTTCGTGTTAGGCTTGGATTTCCTGTTGGGCACAAGACGAGAATGCGCTCGCAGCAGTACGACTCCTTTAGAGGAAAACGTTCAAGAAATATTTCAATGTTTCCGTACGCGCCTAACACTGAACATGCGCTTCCATTAAATTAATTACAGAAATGAAAAGCGCACTATTAAAATAATGATATTTTAACACACAGAAGAGCACTGCGGTGTGACTATGATGCCGACGCAGAAGCCGCGTTTCCGGCTCAACACTTTCCAAGCCAAATACGAAACCGTGTCTTCTGGGCATTCCCGCGTTGAATAAAGTGCTCTTTAAGAGATTCGCATAGGCGGTCACACCTCTTTTTCCTCCGGGTAGTTTCGAGAAAGCCTACTTCTGTACAAAAACAGTCTAAGCCAGCCAAGATTTAGGGCGGTTTTATAATGTCAATTCTCTTATGTGGGGCTGTTTTTTTCTTTGTTTCCTTTGTTGGTGGTGGGTCGAAATGGACGGGGTCAGGATTACTCAGGCAACTCGGAAACTCCAGTTGTCGTACTTAATAAACAACGGAAACGATGTTGTTTCGACTAGGGTTTTACGTTTATGCTCGTTTTTTTTTTTAGATTTCAGAACATAAACCACAGAGAGATTAAGCTCCCTACTTCAACTGGTGTACTGACGGTTATAAGTCTTAGTAGGCGCCCGTGACGCTGCGCAGTTGTAACCGATCGCACACATCATAGCAGCTTTCAGCGACACTGAACCGCCATTATCACAATGCAGCAAGTACTTCCGCATTGTTCGCTTTCGTTTCATCACCAAATTGTATTATTAGCGTAGTGCACGAGGAACCGACTATACGTTGCCTGTTCTATAAACACTAGCAGCACGTTACTTGCAATAGTAACCAAGAACGAAACGATCATTAAAGAACCAGAAAAGTGGCCATTTTCGGTCTCCGAAATATTGGCGATCACTGTGTGCAAAAGCCTATCCTTGGCTTATTGTTATACGCTTAATCTGAGTAATATTACACAGTGGTTCCAATGCGCTCAAGCGAGGTTTAAGCTCGTTTCTGTTAGTTTTGGGCTAGATAAGGAAAATTCAAATTAACATCTAGCTCTTAAATAATATATGTATCCGAGCTTAGAGCGCTCAAAGGAGAGAACTGTCTGAGTTTGCTAATAAACTAATCACATAGTCCTTTGCGCTATACGCTTCTTTTATCCTTCCACTTCCTTTTCATGCAGGACAAAATTTTATCCCCCGGTCTTATCATCTGTGTCCATTTCGGCAACAGCCGTGAACACTATGCCGGAAGATTTACATACCTACCAAGATTTGGGAAGATGAAGGCACGGCGCCGTAAGAGCAGCTGCTGTGCGATAAACGACGCTGGCAGAAATGAGCAGACCGAGTGCAGAGCAGAGAGATAGATGGTGCGTCTTATTGAAAAGCGGAGATTTCCGCGGGCGCCTTTGAAATCATGTGATGTGGCGCTGTGCTTAGCGGGGCAGGAAGTTTGCGGAGGCTGGCCGGAGCACTGCAACGGAACGCCACAGGCAAGCGCTGCTTTGTAAGAAAACAAGGTATAAGTGTAACGAATGTCGGAGACAGTGCCGCACGAGGCAGCAGTGTTGTTTTGCAGCCAGGAATTTGAAGAAGTCTTTACAGATTCTATCGCAAAGACGCAAACCAGAGTGCCGCGTGATAGTCAGCTCTGCATGAGTGCCGTCCAGCTGACTGCAGCTGGGCGGGCAACATCTTGCTAGTTTCCAAGCGTTGCGCTTCCTGTCGACAGACGTTCGCACCGACACACACACAGGCTCGCTTCCAAGACCAGCCCACGCTTGTTGTCTTTCTCGCGTCCGCTGACAGAACCGCGCGCGCGCGCGCTCATACGGAACCCTGGCATCAGCACAACACGCTTTTTCCAGAATTCGATGACTGCGTTTCTGGGTTGAGTTTACGCTCGCCCTGCCTCGATCGCCCAGCCTCAGCAGCTTTATTTCGTCTGTGCTCTTCAAACGGTCATGCCCTTGGGAAGAGTCCTTAGCGCTATTCCACAGATGTTACCAGCTCATTAAACCGACGCGGTGGCTCAGTGGTTATGGTGCTCGGCTGCTGACTCGAAAGACGCGGGTTCGATCCGGGGCGCGGCGGTCGAATTTCGCCGGCGAAATTCTGGGGGCCCGTGTACTGTGTGATGTCAGTGCACGTTAAACAAGCCCAGGAGGTTGAAATTTACCAGAGTCCTCCACTACGGCGGCCCTCATAGCGTGAGTCGCTTTGGGACGTCAGCCCCCGTAAAACCAAACCAAAACCAAAGCAGCTCATTACGCGTGGAGAAGAATTTTCGCGGAAAACTAAGTTCAACTGGACAAGACGAAAGAGTGGAAAAAGGGCACGGTGTACGCTTGGGCGCTGGCCGTGTTCTGTTCTACTCTTCGTCCTGTCTCCTAGGAGCGCCGGTTTTGTTCTGCTCGTGTTCTTATTCCTATTCTGCTCCGTTTCGCGTAGTTATATGCGTGAGTCGTACGACTTAAGCTGTTGCCTTTAGAATATTTGATGTCCACTAAGTTTGAAGCTCGCTAGGAAACTTCATGATGGACTGACCCACTGAGATATGAAGGCGGAAAGAAAGATTAAGTGAAGGAATGTAATGCATATATTTAATTTTAGGTTTTTTGAGCTAGAGCGTTTCATGTATTCACCAATGCGTTTTAAAACATTTCATATCCTTTTTTCGTCTTCTATCTTCTACTGGACTTCAATGATTATAAAATTGTAAATAAAATTTAGCGATTAGTGGATGTCCCCGCCCTTGAACTAGCGAACATGACAGCGATGATCGGGTTATACTTATTTATTGGTTTAAATCTTCGTGTGTCAAGCGGCTGAAGCATTTGAAGAGATCCACCCTGTCTCAGCTTCGTTGCACCCCACGAGCTGATTGATGACACGATACACTGTGGCATCATGGTGTGCGTTTATGCACCTTAGCCACTAGTTCTCATAAATCGTTCCCATCAGTTCCCTCTGTACTCTCGTCACGGGACGTTGCGCAGTGCAGCAGACGGGTGTTTACTTTAGTATCAAGTGGAAACACTTGACTGGCTAAAAATTTTCATGCATGAAAGATCACAAACTAAGCGACACAGACGGACGTGCCAACGTTTTCATGCAGACAACAAGCGTGGCAATGAGTGTATTTGTAGCAAACAATGATTATGAGTACCTCCAGTGCGTGTGACGAGAGAGGAGTAGCACTGTACGTCCCGCAGTTCGTGGTGTATTCAATAACCGACACGATAAAAGAACTGTACGAGCATGAAGCAAAATGGAAGTGCAAATTTTTCACGAGGGAAGGAAAGGAGCAGTACCTGTCACACTATCACTGAACATCTGAACCGCGTCGTAATGGAAGGGATGAGAGGGCAGTGGAAACGGGCAAGTACAGCCGGCGTAGTGGAGGGATCCGGATCAATTTCGACCACCCGGGGTTATTTGAGCTCTGTACACGTTCGTTTTTGCATTTCTTCTCCACCGAAATACGGCAGCCGAGGGATTCGATCCCGCGACCTCGAGTTCTGCAGAACGCCACAACCACTGAGCCAACGCGACATGCCCAGAATGAAGTAGAAAGTCGCGCGTTTATAGGCTGTATTTCGAACCCTGTATTGACTTTCTTCGTACTTGGGAGCCTTTGAAGCACGCGTGGGGTGCCGTGGTTGCCCTCCGTGACAAGTGCGACGCCCTCGGCACACGTGAAGCAGCGACAGCAGAGACTCGTCTCTCAGCTGGCGAAACCGATTTGTCTCGCGTGGAAGGCGACACCCGAAGGCGAAAAGTGCGTCGGGTGAGGGCCTAAGCCACGGAGGCGTGACCGAGAGACGTCATCTCTTGGCACACGGCGGCGGCGGCGAGACGTGCAGGCAGCGCCTGTGCGGGAAACCGCGCCGGGATCCCAAGTGCGCAGTGCCGAAGCGAAGGAAGCTGGCCTGGAGCTCAAGTTCGCGGTCTCAAGGTTCATTCGCACGCGGCGTTCTGCTTTTGCCGACAGCGCGATGCAGCCACGTGGAGGGTAAAGCGGCCGCCTCGCGCGTAAGAAGACAAACAACAACGGCACCTGTGCCGAAATGCGCGTGGTACGAAAAAAAAAACAACAGGACGGTTAATATGTAATACGCAATACGGCAAGAGCTATGTGAAGTGGTGAATATTGTATATTTTATTAATTATTATTTACTGCCTCTCCAATAGAACACGCGTGACGTCACAATGCTGCCACTCATGACCTCACTGCGTTCGGACCACTCAGTGGCGCGCTGCAGTTACGTCGTGCGTGTCGTCACTGCTTGCTGACCGATCAGCACCAAGTGACGTGTTACGCCGACGCCGCAGAACCTGGGATTGTGCCGTCAACAGCTGTCGCTGCCAGATGGCGCCTTCTGCGCGAGACGCGTATTGCCCTGCGTAGCCACCTTTTTCCGCGAAGACGGTGTCATGCAATCGCATTTCAGTATAGGTATCGTCGCGATGAGAATTTCCTATGTGCCAGAGATTATGCACAGTTTTAGTGCGATTATCACCCATTATTGCAATTCTCGCGGTATCGCAAAATTATTTGTTATATAACGATACACGAAGCGTAATTCATTCAGTAGTCATAGCATATAATCTATCGGCCAAGTGTAAATCATACATGGTCTCCTGTGGATCACGTGACATCAGTTCTTGCGGAGCTCCTGTGTTTAAAAAGTTAAATGCATGTTGGAGGCATGTTTATTGCATCGCGGGAGTCAGCGTAGCTGCATTTAAATTATCTCGCCAGCGAAGGCAGCAGGAATAAAGTAAGGTTCCGCTAATACTCCACTTATTACTGTGAGCAACATTCGTTTTTGGCAGCCACCAGCCGATGCTTTGGTTCCTCTTTCCTTCTCGCACACTGCCAGTCGTCCTCTGGCTGCATTCTTTTTTTCGTATGTTTTCGACGCTGTTACAAGGCAGGCTACGTTCGCCTCTTCCCAACACAACCGCGGCGTCTTACCTCAGAGAAAACGGATATTCTGGCCTGGGGCGGGTCTGCCACCTTGGCCAATGTCGCCGGCTTGGGCGCGTGAGAGAGCTGTGAGATTAAAAAATTTGAGGAGACACTCAAGTTCCGCCTTATGGGCATGGCGCGATAGCGTAATGGGCTAATTCCCATATATGGAGAGGGTCATTCCCTGTTTTATATTCCTAGATCCCTGGGAGTCCTCGTACCCCTCCTGGCGCAGTGGTGCAGCGTTTAAGCGATGCGCCACTGCCCTGCGATGGCAGGTGCTCCCAGCGATGGGCCTTGTGTGGCCCTGGTTGCTCTTCCCGAGCTGCCAGTCATTAATTTAAGTGCCACTTGCCACATTGCGCAGTTTGCTTAATATCCGGTGGGAAGGTTATGATGACGTCGCAAGGTCACGTGACCCTCCTGCCTCCTAGGTTGCTCTCTGGGGTCCACCTGCCAGAACCATGCCCGTGATTTTCGCTCGCAATGCCGACACAGTATCTTCTGGTGAACGGGGCCTTTGTCGCTGTCGCGTTAAAAATTCTCAGCTTGCGGCATCAGTAGATTTGCCCGAGAGTCGTAGCTCCTTACGCTGTCCTTTGTGTTGTGTTCCTGCGAAATCCGATTGATCATTGTGACAGACTTTCTGAATCTCATCTCTGCTCGGTCATTCGATATTCTGCTTCTCAATGCGCACGGTGACTGTGAAAGAATTTCCTTGTTCGTAATCTGGATGTAGTCTGAGGCCTCGGTGACGGGAGAGTTCACAGGAGGGTGTTATATCGAAGTTAAGGTTATCATTCCAATATTTTGTAGCAGTTGCAGATGAGAGTTTTTTCGGTTGTCCCCATCTGTACGCGTTAAGATAAGTTCAATGCTACGTTCGCAAGATACGTTCGCACCGTACGTGTCTACACTTGGAAAACGATGTCAACTCTCAGCAACTCTCAAACTCTCATGGCAGCGCCATCTTCAAAACGTTTTCTTTATATATATATATATATATATATATATATATATATATATATATATATATATAGTGTACACTGCCTTGTGATGTTTTTTATTATTACCTTTCTTGTTCGATACTCTGCGTGAGTTTCGTCGAAAGCTGGTAAACGTTGCTCTTTCGACTAATCTTTCTTCTTATGGCTAAAAGCGTTCAGCAGCGATCGCCACGAAAAGCGCGTGTGTCGCTCGGGGACCCCCGGGGCTTTCGTCTGGTGACGAGGGAAGAGCGTTGGCGTCACGCGGCCACCGAAGCGCGGCGTCGTCGCATCGCCGACCGACGAAGCTCGGCGCGCGTGTGTCCCTGGGACGGCGGAGTCGAGTCACTGGCCCGGCCGGCGGTGGCGTCAGCTCTTGAACTCGAGCCAGAACTCCGCACGAGGAATCAATGCCGGCCGCAGACAAATAGGGACCCCCAGCCCTCCCACCCTTTCGTTCTCGGCTGCGGAGACACTTATTCGGAGGGAAAGGAGAAGGCCGTCGCCAGTGGTCGCCAGGGGGCATGCCTTCGTAATTGGAGGAGAGGAGAGCGCTGCTGGGTGGAGGTGGGTAGAGGGGGGAGCCAGAAGGGGCGCGACACAACATCGAGACGGCGTGCGCAATGCCGAGTAAGAGAAAACGGATAAGAGTTGAGGGAATACCTGCGTAAACGGATAACGCGGTGTATAAATTTAGACGTGTGACGTTTTTGCGCTATTCACAGAGGGCAAGGAAGGGGCCGTAGGTGCGGACAGGCGGAGTCTGAATTCAGCCCTCATGTTGGAGAACGGAAGAACTGTTCTTCAAAATACTGTAACGGAAGCCTCGACGTCAGCGATCTCACTTTCTTGGGTGAACCACCCGCGTAATTTCTTTGTATTGATAAATTTTGTTTTCCTTGTCTTTCACTTTTGTGGCGCTGTGCGCACACTGAAAGCGCGCTGACCTTCGCACTCACACGCGACTATGGCGTTCGGCTCGTGAGCAAAGAACGTTCTAGCGGGTTCAGCGCCTACCGCGGCGGCCGTATTTTGGTGTCTGTAAGCGCTGCGGCGGCCATTTGGTGAGCTAGAAATGGAGTCGCAGACATGCACTTAAATCTGCACCCTCGTTCGCACCACCCCCCCCCCCCCCCCACCCCCCTCTCTCCCCCGAGAAGAAAAGAAAACGCGAAAGAGAAAATCCGCAGAGAAAATGCTGTGACCCCGCTGACACCTTACGAAAATTTCTTTAGAACGTCTATAGACTTTATACAGATAAATCCTGTAGAGAGTCATAGACAGTGTACAGATTTATGGCCATACACTTTTAGTAGACTTTTGGCAATAGACAGTATATAGACTACGAATGGACAATAGGAGTTGTGTATAGGAAAACAAAAGAGCCTATAAGAAGTGCATAGACAGCCTATATACCATTTTTATAAGGGCCAAAAGCAGCGCGGGTAGTCTGTGGTCCTGCGCGACGAAACATCGGCGCACACACAACTCCACGTATGCCACTCGTGCAGCCCTGTGAGATGACGAGACGAAGAATACGGAAGCAAAAGATGTGGCTCGCAGCAGGCGTAGCTTGTAGTGGCCCTCGTCTTCGGATCTTGATGTGTGTGCAGCGGTGCCTGGGATTTGTCATCATTGTCATCGTAATGCTACAATATGGTTGTCGACAATACCCAGGTGAGCAGGCACGAACTACGCGGGTCAAGCGAAATCCCGAGGAGTACCGGCGGGACCAGCCCGTAAATAGACTAAAGTCGATGGAAATGCTACATGTGCCTAGATTTTATTTTATTTTTATTTTTTTGGACACATGCGCTCTGGCCACTTAATGACGCTCTTTCGTTTTCGCACTCCCGGAAGCAAAGGCTAATAGACGCCAGAGAAAGCTTGGCAGCTTTCTTTTTTTCTTTCCATGCTAATGAGGACAGATAGACGGGCAAGGCTTCGGTGCTCAGAAGTTATAGGCTCGGCGTTCTCGCAGAGCTGGGTGATGGGGGGAGGCTTACGATAAGCGTATGCAAATCAATCAGCCCGGCGCAATTTGGCCTGCCGTGCTGCGGTCCAGGAACGTGGAAGGCAGCGACCGCCGTCTGCGCGAAAATTAAGCCGTTCCCCGCGTATGGACTCCCACGGGGAACTTTCCGCACATTTGTTTCTTGCAAACGGTTTCCGTGTTCCCTCTCCGTTCCAGGCAGGCGTTTCTCTATTTCCACGCACATCCTCCTGGCCTTTTTGTTGCGTTTTTCTTGCCATTTCTACCGTATTTTGGCAGTTTTGTTCGTGTTTTATCTGCACTGCTCCTGTCGGGAGCTGCGAACATCGTCTTTTTATCGTCGAATGCCGTCACAGACACGTCAGTTAGCTCCTCGCAATTATGCTCTCGTCAGCGTTTTCTTACGGGCACAAAGTGAAGTGCAAGTTTTCTTAAGAAGAACACGGCTGCTCCCCCCCCCCCCCCCCCCCCTTTTTTTTTTGCATCGTAGTCAATGCGTTAAAAGAGTGCAGTAGTGAAGTTATATTTCATGAAAGTGTTTCAGGCACACGTGCTTCATTCAGAGGTGTACTTTGGCACGTTTCGCTACAGACCCGTTTAGTGAGAGGCAGTTCTAACACATCACTCAGTCGGCATAGGCACGGTGTCGTGACACGATCATCGCTTCACAAATGCTCTTGCGACCGCCCAAGGAACTAAGTTGCGCGTCAAACGCCTGCAAAGTACGCCGCATTTCGATGAAGGCGAAATACAAAAAATAAAAACGCCCGTCTACTGTCCGACGTCGTTGCTCGTTAAAGAACACAGGTGGTCGAAGCTGGCGACTGTTATCTCTCCATCGCACCCTCCCTCCTCCATTTCTTCCCCCACGGCGCAGTCCGGGTACCTACCGTCAGTGAGGGAGGCAATTACAACGCTTTTCGCTTGCTCATAAGAAGCTATCATTTTTAGCTTTAACAGTGGTTCAGAACTAAATGAAATTAGTTTCTAAAGGCAGGAAGCCACTTCTGTAAGCGCTTTCTAGTCGACTAGGATCAGCTGTTCTTCAGATAAAAAGTATCCTACTTTCATCGTTTCACACAAAAATTGAGTCTTTTACATTCAGGTACGATTTCTTTGTGATAAGATCTAGAGATAGATAAACGCGCGTACAGTCGCTAGAAAATGTTCTATATATAGGCGACAAATGCATCGGCATTGCAGCATAAAGCTTTCACTGCTCTTCCTTCGCTCCTGTCCTCGGTGCTCTTTGTCCGCGAGCGTTACGCGGCGCTATCTTTCCTCGCCTAACACAATGGCGCTCTGTCCAAAACACTCGGATTTCTTTCCAATTTGTCTTCCTTTCGGCGTCTGTATTTGGCACCCTGCGGCCGAAAAGAAGTGGTCAGCCTGCGTATATCCTTAGCGCGATTTTTTTTTGTACTTTTGCTTGTTATACAAATCTGTTCAAGCACATGGCCTCACGCACCGTCTCACTTTCGATTGTTGCGGCGTAGCTCCAAGGTGAGAGAACAGTGAACAGATGGGAAACAGAGAGTGCGGGATCGCGCATTGTCTGATATGCATAACGTACGGGAGCGAACAAAGGACGTATCGGTATCGCCTTCGGGGCATTTTTCACTGCGGCGACGGGGGTTCAGTATACGACGCCGGTGCCACCATGCGTTCGGTGGCTCCTCCATCGTCTCCGGCGCATTTCCTTTGAGCCAGGAGCGTTCTTGCCCGGATGCCTGGGGACGCATACACACAGCCCACTGTGCTGTGCGCCGAGAAAGCGAGGAAAAGTTGAACGATGTGCGCCGGGAGGGCACGCGGAGCTTCAAGCCTGCCGAGAACTGCAGATTCGGGACTTTATTTGGCTTCGTTGCTTGGGGTTTTGTTCTTCGTGTGTCTGCAACTGAGGCAACTCGGGCATATCATGTTGTGTTTCCACTGAGTCGGAGTGGGGGGGAAGGGGTGCTTTTGATTTATGCGGGGCACTATAGAACGCGTGCTGTAACAAAACGGTTCTGTTCTGACAGCCATAGCAGTAGCATTCATTTTTCTGGCTCACACACGCCTACGTGATTCTGGGGTACCCGCGGGTGGGATTTGATATCTTGGCTACCGGGAAAGAAACTATGCAGTGTAGCGTCGCGCTTTACCCCTGGCTATGAACAGATTTCTGCTTTACGGGAGCTAAGGACGCTATGGAACCCTGATAGAGTGAAGTTTTTGGAAGGAGGTTACTTGGTCTCTTAAGTTGTCTGGGCTAACAGGAAAGTAAGGGGGGAATATTGCACCGGTGCTCGCGCGGAACCACCGGTGATGTGCTACAAGCTTCTAGTTCAGCATGTGCCCGAACATGAAAAGATGGCGTATATGATGCCGGCTGTAACCTTTCCACGCGCATTCCTCTCCGTGTTTAGAGCAGCCATTTGAAGAATTGAGACATTTAAAAGAAGGGGGCTGGGCTCTTAATGTCGTCTAGTTGCATGCGTCAGGCGTTTTGCGCGACATCTCTCCGTAGCGCACTCAGCGTTTCGCACTCCGCCAATCCGTTTAGTTTCGTGCCTGCCGCTGCTGCTTGAGATGGCATCCGAATTCGAAGGGAGCGTCAGCCGTGAGAAAGCAGAAAATACTCTCTGTGCATCTTTCTCTGACGTCACCCTTCAGTAAATGGTGGGGAAAGGGGCGAAGAAGAAGAACAAAGGAGTGTCAGGAATCATATTGATTAACAAACGCCAAAGGGAAACTTAAACCGAGGAATGATGACAAGGGGCGAAAGAAGTGGCAACGTTAGCTCATGTTACGTCTCGCCCAAGCGCGTATATAGCCAGCATGATTTCAAACAACCATTCTGAGGGCAAGTCCTTAATTGATTAGATTTTTTGCATAAACACTGACACACTAATAATATTTGGTGTAAGGACCTAAGCAGCCTTTATTTCATAGAGACTGAGGCTATTTTCGAAGCAAATTCCTCGAAAAATATGTTTGGCAGTTTACTTTACAACATATTGGTGGGGAGATCGAGAACAGAGACAGCAACAGCGGTGAGCTTGGAGTGGACAAGTACAGAAAGGCAAAACTGTGCGCTGTGTTACGAACACTTCCTACGTGAATGCATGCCAAAAAATACAAAGGACGTGAAGATCGAGCAGAGTGATATACATGGGCACAAAGGAATAAATATATTGTCATATTGTCTTCACCTGTCCCTCTTTCCATCTCTCTCCCTTGCCTGAGTGTACGGAGCTATTCTCGCGGCGTTGCGCTGCACGTTTCTGTCCCATCGATGTCGGCCAGCTGCTGTACTGGCAGTTCGTGGACGTGAGCACCGCGGAAGGCGACGCGTATACGTCACGCAGTTTTTCTGCGTCAAGGCAGTTGACGCTGCCGCCCGTCCCGCGGCCAGGATCTTCGCTTCGCAAGGATGCCGCCAAGAGTGGAGTTTTCCGCTGCATGCGCAACCACGCACCCACGCCGGAGCTCAGGTTCTGGACCCCTTCCGATCGCGGCGTGGGTCGCTGCAGCGAAGCGAGAAGGAGGGACGGGAAAGTACGGCTGTTAAGCACGAAAGTTATCGATTGCAGTTCGTAGCGCGGCACGCCGCCAACACGCGCGGCCATCAACTCTCCGCTTCAGGAACCGCAGCGAGGCAACTGGACGGCGGGCCATTAACGCGGCAAAGAAGAGTGAAAAGGGGGCGCCCTGAGTGAAAACACGCGCAAGCCTTATGTTTACGTCCGCGTGGTAATGAAATGTACGCAATATACGTGTGCAAAATTAAGGGGGCACTTAAGCTCCGTCTTAAGGATACGACGCGAGAGCGTTAACGGTTATTTGCTACTTTCTTAATTAGCACCTCTCTCTCATTGCACAGATTCATTAGCATACATCAGTAGGCACATCAGACCGCGTGATACATCACAACACACACAGTCTTCCTTTAACCAAGTGAACGAATTCGCCTTAGGGGCCTAGCTTGTCTAACTCGCAACGCAATTCTCAAGTAATTATCCCAATTTTCTTTTCACCGTAACTAATTTACTTCACGTGCTTACATGTCAAAATTACATTTGAATCATATTAAGGCCTCGTATTCACAATTTTTCTCGAGTTTTGTTGATTTTAGTTCCGTAACTCAACGTGTGACATCACGACCTTTTGACTAATCAGGATTTTCTCAACGTCGACAACTAAGGCGCTTTCTCCACTAAACGGGAGCTTAACGCTGTCTTGTAAAATGGGCTAGCGTCAGTGCACGAAGGGGCGCTAGTCTGGCGATCGCCGCGAATCGTCATATAACGCCGGTGACGCAATTTTTCGTGTTAGCCATAGCTTCACGCGCTCGCGTTTTCATAAGCGTGGTTAGGCGAAAATGTGATCGTTGTCTGTGCGCGCTTAGCCGACATTGCGCCTTCTTTCTGTCGTAACTGTCTTCGGTGCGATCTTCCTGACATGTTTTGTTCGGTCCATGCCCGCCTGGCCTTCTACAGCCACTCCTGACAAAGCTGAGGACGTCATTGCTTATAGTCGAGGCTGTGTGAACAATAGAAATTAATTCTTACGCCCTGCATGGCTTCATATAGGGCGTGGTTAATTTACTACAAATATTAATGAGGCTTGCAGTTTGGGGAGCAGAGGTTGTTGGCTCAATCTTTTTACTGCCGACGAGAAGACTGTTTTCGACGTGCCGCTCGATGTTACCTTGCTCTTGGTACACTACCTGCGTAAGCCATATATAGTATTGGCCGCTCGCATGCATATTGGCACGAATTCATGGCGTGAATGGAAAGAAAACGTTGTGGGAAACGAAGCAGCAAATTGATGGGAGCGAATGAGTAAGCAACAATGGAACAGGGTTTGGCGTTCCTGTTTCGGTATACACGAAAGCTTCGCTGTGCAACTGTGCTTCTCAGATGAGCCGCACTAACTACAAAATTACACCGAAGTCACCGTATTTTGGTTGTAATTGAATGAGCGCGCCACGCACAAAACACTGCTGGTGCCTTGTCGACCTTCTGAATAAATACCACGCCTTATTGTATAAGAGACTGTTGTAGTGGTGCGACGCTATCGCGCCAATCTCATTTGTATAACATCTTGTGTATGGATGGTTGGCCTCGTAGAGGTATACGGCACCGTCATCGTTTTAGGCAAGTGCACTTTGCACGACAGCGAGCCGTCCCCATCGTTTTAAAAGCAGCAACAATATACGCACGTACACAGTAGCAGTAGTGTGTCGGTGTATGCGGAGCGCTGTCTGGTATCTCCGGGTGGTTGTAAAATAATCCATGTATGGAGCAGTAAACCACTAAAGCCTGTCCTGAGGGAAACTGCGCTTGACGATTCTTTAGCCCATAAACCTTACTTGAGGTGCGAGCCCCGCTTCGCCTCCATCTATGGAAAAACAAGAATAAACATCCGCAGCAGATTTTTACTAAAGCGGTTGAAACGAAGGGGTTAGGGATTGCATAGATCCCTCATGTCTGCATCACGCCATGGCTCTAAAAAGATGATAGCAGACACAATGCGCGAACTTCATTATTTGCGATGCGAGCACTTTACATGCCATGCTATAGGCCGTCCTTGAACCTTCATTGAGCACGTTACATTTCTTCCTCACTCGACTGCACTGCCGCGCGTTCCCCAACGGTGTCTGTGGCTCGTTCCTCTCGCGTTATCTGTCGGCCCCACGCGGTCCGTCTACTGTGTTTCTCGCTTGAAACACAGCCGTAAACGACAGCCATCTCGCGCTGTGCAAACAGCCGCCCCACGTCCTGCTCCCGACGAGTGCGCAGCGCCGTATGGGTGTCCCTGCGCGCACGCATTACACAACGCGACATCCGCGTGGGGCGGCCGGAGAACTGCAATAATAAGAGGCCTACTGAAACGTCGCTGGCCACATGCCATTTGCCTGCACGAGCAGAACAGGGCGGCGCGCTGTTTTCGAAGTGCACGCTGCGACGAGGCGATCGGGACGTCGCGGGTCTGCTGCGTATGACTGGCGCTCTGCGGTATGCGGTTGGTGGCAGCCCGCGCCTTCGCAGAGCTCGAGGTCTTCTTAAACGGCGCGCCACGAAGACGGGCCGTGCGCCCAACCAGCGTCGGGCGCGATGGTCTGCGAGCAGGACGAGCACATATTTTTTTGTTATGTTCTTTTTCTCACGAAGCTATAATATACTTGCTGAAAACAGTCGCGTGTGTGGCACAAAGCAGCAGCTTTCCAGACTTAAGTGCTCTACCTCGTAAGGGCAACTCATTTCGACGCTTGCAATTTTTCATCCATCACTTATTTTCTTAATGGGCCCATCAGACTAGCTGCCAATACATATTGCTTATCTCATTCATTCATTCATTCATTCATTCATTCATTCATTCATTCATTCATTCATTCATTCATTCATTCATTCATTCATTCATTCATTCATTCATTCATTCATTCATTCTGCAGCTCAGATTCAACTGAAGGCTTTACAACTTTTATTTTTCTGTTTTTGGAAGGTTTCTGGTCATTCCGTTCAGGAAACTACTATTTTTTTGTTTCATGCGAACGATTCATGCAGCAGAGCCTGCGCTAGTCCGTGATCTGCGTCCGTTCCATTGCGCTCTTGTGAAAGTAGGCTGTAGGCTCCGTGGAACTGCAAAGAAAAACAAAATCTGTTTTTACCCGCGTTGCTTATGACTACATTGTTCTGTTGGCATATTACTTCCAGCCGAAGTCGTGCATTGTAATCAGTGCCGTCTTTAAATGCATGCGGCACTGTGTATCCCGGTTAATCTTGGACGGTAATAAAAACGTAATCAGGAAAGAAAGCGCTCATGCGGTTCAGAACTCGCATAGGCCGTTCTTGGGTCATCGTGACCGTAGCGAGACTGAAACACTTTGGCCCCGGCGAAACTGCCCAGGCTAGTGCGGACCTGACGCCGAATTAGACGCATCCCAGAACGGCTTCCGCCCAGACAGTCGACCTGCTGGGTATCGTCCGCGCAGTGCGCCGCGGCTCTAAGTCGAGGCGTAAAAACGTCCCTCCGCCATTGGAATGGGCCGAAGGGGGATGGACAGAGACGCAGCGCTGGCCGGACGTCAATCGACGCCTGCGCACGCACTCAGCGCCGCCACGTCGTAAACCTGGCAACGTTTACGGCGTCACACGCCGTTCCCTTACTGCTCGGGATGACTGCGCTGCTGACGCAGCTGATACGGGATAAGCCTTCGCAGCGCGGCAATGAGTACACGGCGCTGTCCGAGCGCATCCACGCGAGGCTCCTCCTCGACGGTCCAAGTTGGGAGGGGGTGTCGTTCTGCCTTCGGAGAGGCGTTTCCCTCCTCCTTTGCTTCCCTTACGCACTTAGCGTGTGAGCGTAAACGATGTCTGGCTGCGCAGCATTCTGTGAGCTTGCGAAGACCGATAAATATCCCCTGGTACGGACAAGCCACTCGAGGAGGCCGTAAAAGATCATGGCTGGCTTGCCGAAACAAAACGCGAGGCCTCCCTTGTGTTGTTTGGGGACGGCGACTGGTTTCCGCCCTCGATACTGGACGCTTCGAAAGAGCGGGGCGTCGGAAATTTCCCCACAACGCCCTTAAAGCTTCCGACTGCCCTGATAGTTCCCAGCGTTGTATCTGTTGCGTTTTAGGCATCTCACTAAACGCTGCTTAATGAAAGTCTTGGTCTTCTGCTAGTCGGTACGGTTAACTGCCAGTTGATTTCTACTTCATCGTCAGCTTTTACGTGCATAGTTTCGCTTTTACACCGGCTGTATACTACGAACGTGAGGCTTCAGAGTTAAAGGTGCACTTAAGAGGAATCTGAACTCGCCTTTTTGCCGCGGGAACTCGATCTACACGTTCCGAGCATTCTTAGAAACGTCGAATTATTGCCCTGTGTGGCCGATTTCTCTAATTAAATCGAATTAACGTGCGGCTCCCGCCTTTATTTTTGAATTCTCCCTCGTACGGTGGGCGGAGTCGACCAACGCGTGGACTGCTTTTCAGCCAGCTCCGTGGAGGCTTTGCTTTCGCTTTATTTTGTTTTTTAGGCTTCCGTGAATAAATAGTTTCATTCGCAGATAATATAGCCGCAAAATAAGCCTGCAGAAATAAAAATACGCGCAGACTATTTGCTACTACGGATTACTACGTATTATTCCGCCGATGGCAGAGCGGCAAGCCGCCACGGGACTGGGTGAAAGGCACTCCGCGCGTTGGTCGACTCCGCCCACCGTACGAGGGAGAATTCAAAAAAAAAAAAAGTCGGAGCCGGACATTAATTTGATTTAATTAGGGAAATTGGCCACACAGGTCAATAAATAGACATCGTGTAGATTGAGTTCCCGCGGTAAAAAGACGAGTTCAGATTCTTCTTCAGTGAACCTTTAAGCTATATGTGATTTCGCTGCCTTCAGAGAGAAAGCCTTTGACGGACGCGCATAGATGAAGTTTCTGAGCGGAGGTTTCATGCAGGGAACTTACAACGATAACAAGTGATAACCTCAAAAACACAACTTCAATGGCTGATTTTTAATTCTTTTTTTCGTGTTTGTACACAGCCTCGGTATTGGAAAACAAACTTTACTTTGCCGTATTTTCCCGCTTCCAAGCCGTTTTAGGCATGTGTAGATTTGACTTTTTGTGTGTTCTTCCGAAGTACCGTCTCTTTATTCTTTTCGTTCACATCCTCTTCCGTTCTTTTGTATCCGTTTTCCTCCCTTGCTTGCTTGTAATTTTTGTTCCTCCCTTCGCAATTTTCATCGGTTTTTGTTCTTTAACTTCTTTTCCCAAGCCGACTTGTCAGCTTGTCCCATTCACTTTCTCCTGTTCATATCCGGTCGGTACTGACTTAGCGGCTGCGCAATAATTTGTCTTCTCATGTAGACGGAGCTTTTTGTACACGTGCGCCAACGCACATTTCTTGCCTATTTCCATTCCGTACCCCCTTCGCCGCCGGCTTCCCCACTCCCGTCGATCCCCTGTACTCCCCCCCATGCCTCTTCAGTGTTTTTTCTCCTTAGATTGCGAACTGGACTCGGGTCGTAAAGAAAGCACCGACTCGCGTGGCGCTGACGTCGGCGTGTCAAGTCGGATACGTTCTGTTGCCCTCTTTTTTTTTCTACTTATTTACATCTCGCCCGAAGCGAGTGTCGTTGCTGGTAAACAGAGCGATCCAATCAGCGGCTGGCGCGAACCGCGTGCGTTTCTTTCCAGCTGCGCGCGAACGTAGTCGGTTTTACGGCGGCGTCGGCGGAGGCCGTCACCGATTCCTCCGGCGCGCAGTGGCGCGATCGGCTCCTCCGCGCCCGCGTCCGCTTCCTGCGAGTCGTGGGTGGGGGTTTCGGAAGCGGATGAACGAAAAAAAAAGAGGGGGTGGGGAAGGGAGGAAGGATTGCTCTGCCGACGGCGACCGGAAATTGACGCGCGCACATGAGCCTCCCGTTGCTCGCTGCCTTTCTGGAGCAGCGCGGGTGTCGTGCGCGACCCCCTTCCCCTTTTTCGCGCTCGAGAAGAGATGCACAAGGCTCTGTTGCTCCCGTGTGTCTCCCTCCTTACACGACGCTGTCGGCCGGGCGTTGAAGTGACGACCGTATACAAGCTGTTCGTGCTAACCGTGGATGTGGTGGCAAATCGGACGAATAGAACACGTGGGAGAGGTTTCCTTTTTTTTTGTTCTCGGTCTGTAGTTGTCTGCAATGCGGTTGTAGTGTTTCATGCGCCTGGTTTTTCCGGCCGATGAACGGAAACACTGGGGAGTTCAGTTCCTACCCGTTATCCGTACTATGTCTTTCTTTTCTCTTCTTTTCTTCAACCTACGACGACACGGGTAAGGCTCACGAGGGGGGGCCAGAATCATCTCAAGCACATTTATCTCGCTTGTTGGTAACATATTACCGTTACTACATAAGTACACTGTTGTCGCATATGAAATTGTCACCAGGGCGAGAAATTACTTCCGGTGAAACGTAAACACTACTGTTCTCAGCGTACCTTTGCAAGCCATCGAGCTGTCTGTCCGTAACTGCTTCGGAAAACTGTGAGACGCAGTCTGCTGCAAACGCGCGGCTGGCGGACAGAAGGCAGAGGGTGAGACTTGGGCAGTCCAGCGTTCGTTTCGTGACCAGACACGCCCTGTTGTTCCGCTCGGCAATAGTTAGCGGACGGACACGCGGCTAGATGCTAATTACGGACAAGGTGGGAGGGGGCGGGGACTCGAACCCCCTTTGGCCCCCCCCTCAGGTTATGCACCAGATTGCGGATTTCGCTCTTGACACACGCAGCCCTAGGTGGCAGCTGGATGAGCGGCTACGGCGTTCTACTGCTGGCCGCGAAAGCGCGAGAATGGTGCCCGTCCGCGGCGGCTGTATTCCAGTGGAGGCTAAATAAGGAAGACAAGTCCCGTGAACTGCAGCTGGCCGACATCAAGAGATATCTAGTGACTGCGGAGTCTCTTGTACAGTCTGGTATGTTCGGGGATAAAAGTGAAAGTGAATAAAAGTGATAGTTCTGATATCTTCTGGCAGCCTTCCCCATTGCTGAAAGCTTTGAATGCTGCTGTTATTCAAACAACAGCTCGTTTTCAGACTTTGTCGATTCTCTGATCAGCGTCCTGACTGGCTATGAGGGATTAAACGCGATGTGGCTAGGCCCTTAGTCGAGCTTCCTTTGTGCATAAAAAAAAAAGTAAGTCAGGCAGAGCTGTTGCCGGGCTGCCGGGGGCTGCCTTTTGCTAATGTCTAAATCCTGTGCTGTAGAGTCAAAGACCTGCAGACTTTGCGGCGGCCTGGGCTACCACGACTCTCGCAATGAGCGTACAATCACGTGCCTGGAGCTCGTCACGTGATGGCACGTGACATCGCGGGACCAATCACGTGACCGTATATTGACGGTCTACATAGTCACGTGACCGGATGTGTACGGTCTTCGCTCTGAATCTATCGGGAAAGGCTCCGCGTACAACAGCTGTCGCTGTAAAGTATGGATAAATTATCAATGAAAAGCATCGCGACTGAGTTCGAAGCATAAATCAATCTTTGCTCTCTTCCCCCATCCCAGTGAGCCAGACAAGAGGGCAGCTGGAATCGATGCCTGCCGTCGGGAAACGAATTAGGCTCCGAGAAGAACCTGCTTGCAATGGGGACATTAACAGCGACGAATGAGGCCAGTCTCGCGAAGGCAAAGGGGCAGTACGAGTGGAGAACGAATATAAGAGGAGAAGGAGAAAGAGCGAACTTCTGGAGCTCGCAGTTGAACCCCTTGGGTTAATATATTCTCTTGCAAGGGTACTCGAGCGAAAAAAAAAAAATGTGCAAAAGCAATAGCGCCCGTGGTTGGAGCTCTGCGTATGCTGAAGGACCAATGGTGGGCGAAACTAATTCGAAACTCTCCGGTTCGGCTGCGGTGGTCGAGAGTTAAGCTTTGCGATGTGAAAATCAATGTTTATTGGAGATATTGGCTGTATCACGTTACATAACTTCTAGAGCGACTCTTGTTTCTCCCTGTCATTTGCAGTAAAAATAATTGTTTTGTTCTTGCTGATGCTCTATTTTATTTCATTGGCTGGCTTGTAAACCAGAGTAGACGCAGGTGGACGGAATAGCTGAAGAGAGAAAAAAAAACATGTTTTAGTTGCGTGCCATTTGAGTGGTCGTGGCACGGCCTGCATCTTTTTATAGTGGCCCGATGTATGAACACTAAGTCAACGTCAAAGCATTACGGTGTAGTCGCACCCAGAAATTCCAGTCAAGCGCATTTTTTCAACGGGAAGTTGTTTCTGAACTCAATTTTTTTTCGCATGTCATAAGATTACACAATTACAATCAGTATTTCGGCCAGTCCCTCCACGGGACGCTTGGGGCTTTCTGCTATTTATTGGCAAAACCCCACCCCATTGGCTTTTCATGTCGGCGCTGACTACTCGGTGCGAGGCGCGGACAAACTTTAAAAGCCACATCTTGTCACGCATCGAAAGGTTAGACCGTTCCCATCAGTATATGAATAACGGTATCTTACAACAGTCCGCAGTGGCCTAAAAATTAAAAATGATCTCAAAAAAGCTGGACTTTGCGGCGTACCAGGGCAACATTCAAATACCTGTTTAACATAAAAAGGGACAATTAAAGCCTTAATTGCGGCATTAAGACGTGCTGCTGTAGCATCCGGCCACACGAAACTAATTAGCGAAAGCAAGCCCGCAAATGGTGCAGTAAAAGGCACAGCATGTACCGCATCCTAAAAAGGCGGGAATGTACAGGCAGCACATGCAAATTTGAAGACGAGAAGGCGCTAAATTTACACGTTACTTAAGAATGACGTCGCCCACGAGCGGCACAGGTTCCTGGCAGCTAGCAGCAATCTGCATATATTCTATATTCTTCATGTTCTGCAACTACATATATTATCAATATCGTGTATGTCGCCGCCTTCTATTATATATATATATATATATATATATATATATATATGTATATATATATATATATATATATATATATATATATATATATATATATATATATATATATATATATATATATATATATATATATATATATATATATATATATATATATATATATATATATATATATATATATATAATAAGCTGGGGAAGTCACATTGAAAAACTTAACAGATTTATTCAACGTTTCGACCAGGGACTGGTCTTTTTCTTGAAAAAGACCAGTCCCTGGTCGAAACGTTGAATAAATCTGTTAAGTTTTTCAATGTGACTTCCCCAACTTATTATATCTTTAATCAGTTGCCTTGAAGATTTTGTTATCCCTTATATATATATATATATATATATATATATATATATATATATATATATATATATATATATATATATATATATATACACACACACCGGGTGTTTCAGCGAACACTTTCAAAAATTCTCATAAGCAGAATTTTCTTGCTAAAGATATGGCTTTTGCAGCATAGTATTACCAATGTTGGCGTACACCAGAAAACCGGTAAATCATATTAGGTAGTAAACTGGTTCACTAATTTTTAATAATTAACTTTTAACTATTACAGTTAGGCGCCTAGTTGCAATTAGATATTTGTAGCCGGTCATTAGTAATAGCCATATCAGTTTTTAGAATTTCGAAAACGCAATTACCCTCACCGCTGTGGCTCGACAAAGTCTGGCTGTTTCGTGCGAAAAATACACATGCGCTATCGAAAACATGCAGGCAAAGCATCCCCTCCGGTGCACGTAACTAGTCGAAAAAGCCAAATTTTGTCGAGCCACAGCGCCGAGGATAATCGCATTTTCGAAATTCTAAAAATTGATATGGCTATTACTAACGACCGGCTACAAATATCTAATTGGAACTAGGCGCCTAACTGTAATGGTTAAAAAGTTAATTATTAAAAATTAGTGAACCAATTTACTACCTAACATGATTTACCGGTTTTCTGGTGTCCGCCAGCATTGGTAATACTATGCTGCAAAAGCCATATCTTTACCAAGAAAATTCTACTTATGAGAATTTTTGAAAGTGTTCGCTGAAACACCCGGTATATATTTCGCGTAGGAGTTACTCGAGACAAAAGAGAGCGAGGAAAAACTCTCTGGCTCTTTCTCAGGCCTATCACGTGGCAAAAGTGGCGAATTCTCGAGGGCGCTAACTTTCTGACGCCCTTGTGTCGCTTATGCTTTAGGCCCAGTGGATTATTTTCATTGCCTTTCAGTTTAGCAGGAAGCACAACCCATTGCGCCAAACCCTACGCCGGCATTGTTTACTCAAAAAGAACTCCCACACCGATTGTCGCTGTAAAAAAAGAAAAGAGAAATGCATTGCACGTGTGAAAAGGTCGCTCATTAATTACACGCTCGAGTGGAGAGCCCTTTGTAACGCGGTAATGGGTTCTTTTGCACAACAAACCAGGTTCAAATTCGCGCCTGATGCTCTCACGTGCCGTCTATCCTTTTGCCCCGTTTTCTATAGCCTCTAGTACCCTTTTCTGCGCAGCTTTCAATTTGTGCAACTACGTTCAAGCGCTTCTGAAAGGCTTTCAATGTCCTGTCTGCATTTCATGCTTTGTTTTCTTGCATGCTGTCTAACGCTATCTCATGCCTTCTCATCTATCTCATCTCATCTCATCTCTCATCTCATCTCTCTGCTTGCTCCCCTGGTGAGTGGAGCAGCCATCTGGGCATCATGCTCGGCCTTTCGTCTCCTTTCTTGGCGTCACATCGTGGTGCCAGACGGTGGCTCCCTCCTTGCGGCTGCTGCGGAGAGCGAATGGCTTCGAGTTGGCACTCGCGGTTTATGAAAGACGCCCTTTAGGAAAAGTTTAGTTTAGTTTAGTTTATGGGGTTTAACGTCCCAAAGCGACTAAGGCTATGAGAGACGCCGTAGTGTAGGGCTCCGGAAATTTCGACCACCTGGGGTTCTTTAACATGCACTGACATCGCACAGTACACGGGCCTCGAATTTCTCCTCCAAAGAAATTCAACCGCCGCGGCCGGGATCGAAAAGATAACGATTGGCGGGATACACAAAGCGATTGGTTGAAAAGGAATTGAAGGAATTAGCGACTGCGGCAGGCGTCCCTGTCCGGTGATCCAGCATGGCGCGTCCATGACCTCATTGTCAATGACTCAGGGCGTGGTCGTTCAGTTATTCCGGGCCCTTCGAGCGCAGTAGTCGGGGTCTACAGGGCGGCCTCGTTTGGCCGCCTCATAGGACGATGTTCCATGGTCGATTGTGTGTTGGATCACGTTTACGACGTCCACAGTTCATAAGTATTCCGAGGTGCTTGACCAGTTCCAGCAGTGTTAGACTTATGAGGCAGTAATTTCTTTTCCCAAGTTACCCGCTCTGACGGCCCCAGCGGTGTTTGCACAACGCTAAATGTTGACGAGGCGACTGGTTGCCGAGACAAAAGGATAATGGGGCGAAGAATGAAGAAAAAATGGCTCTGCGATTATGCTTTCGTATTAATGCGTTTTATAGGCGCAGCTGTTCGTGCCTTTGGGGTTTGTGAGAGTCGCCTGTGCAGAGCACAAGTCTCCTCTATCGTTTTATGGACAACCTGAGGCCCATATCACTGACCTCATGTGCGGGCAAGCTTATGGAGACGATGGTTCGGGATCGCCTCTCTCCATACCTGGAGAGTGAGGGCTTCTTTGCAGTCACCATGTTCGGGTTTCGCCCCCACATGTCTGCACAGGATGTCCTTCTCCAGCTGCACAGGGATATAATACGACCCACAACTATGCAACACAATACCAAAGCCATCCTCGCCCTTGATCTGAAAGGGGCTTTCGACAATGTTAAACACGGAAGCATCCTGGCCAACTTGAGTTCTACCAATTGTGGGGCTAGGGCCTACGCGTATGTAAGAGATTTCTTGACTAATCGCCAGGCCTTTCTTCGGATTGAGGGCGAGGAATACGGCCCTTACATGATGGGAACACGGGGTACCCCTCAGGGAGCGGTGTTGTCACCGCTCCTGTTCAACATAGCTATGATGCGCCTCCCAAGCCAACTGGCCCGGGTGGAAGGCATTCAACACGCGTTATATGCAGATGACATTACAATTTGGACCACTGAGGGGAGCCTTGGGGACATGGAGGCCCGCCTTCAGCAGGCCGCTTCCATAGTCGATGCGTATGCTATTGACTGTGGGCTGCAATGTGCTCTAGCGAAATCAGAGCTTCTGCATGTCAGAGCGAACCCAAAGGATAGGACAGCAATTCACATCTCTCTGTCAGGAGGTCCTATTAGAGAGGTGGAGGAGCTCCGTATTCTGGGCCTTTTCATTCACCACAGACTCAGACCGGACTCCACCATTGTGAAACTCAAGAGAGTAGGCGAACAGGTAGGGCGCATGATCCGCCGCGTTTCCAACAAGCGGGGCGGTCTGCGGGGCAGGGACGCGCTTCGGCTCGTCTATGCCTTCGTGACTAGCCGGATCCTCTACGCCGTGTCATATCTCCGCACTACTAAGCAAGACGAGGCGCGAATAGACGCCATCATCCGCAAGGCAACTAAGCGAGCCCTGGATCTCCCGGTGGCTACCTCTAATGCCAAACTCAAGGCACTGGGGGTGCTAAACTCCTACCAGGAGCTGCGGGAGGCCCACCTCGTGAACCAATACACGCGGCTCATGCAGACGGCCCCTGGGCGCTGCCTGCTAAACCGCTTACACATCCAACACGACTGCACTCCAGAGGAGGCGGAGCATATCCCAGTACTGTGGCGCCATATGCTCTGGGTCTCCCCGCTCCCCCGTAACATGGACACCGACATGCACGAAAACAGGCGACAAGCGCGGGCTCGGGCTCTTGAGAGACAACACGGCTCCCGACCCGGTGTATATTATGTAGGCGTAGCAGGGCCATCGCTCACGGGATTTTACACGGCCGCTGTCGTTCACCAGGAAATGCACGTTGATGGACTCTCTTTTCGAGCCCCGAATTCAATGCGAGCCGAGGAAGTAGCGATAGCACTTGCTGCCGCCCACGCCAATTCGAGAATCATCATTACGGACTCCCGAAAAGCATGTGATCATTACTTGGCAGGGGAGATCTCCCCCTTAGCTGCTTGTATTCTAAGACGGACTGCCACTGATCCAACACCCAAAAGAATCATTTGGGCTCCTGGCCACCAGGGCTTACGAGGTAATGAGGCCGCTGACGCGGCTGCCCGAGCGCTTATTCACCGGGCTCCTCATCCCAGCTCTTCTGGCTCGGAGACTAACCAGCCGCTGCTGCGATTCAGGGAAATTATAACGCATTATAGCGACATCCACCGTCTTTTCCCGGCCCCTGCAAAGGGGCTGAGTAAGACGGAGGAGCGAACTTTAAGGCGCCTCCAGACAGGTACTCTACTCTGTCCTGCAATCTTAAAGCATTACGATCCAAACACGGATGGGCGATGCCCGCACTGTGGGGAGGCCTGTGATATCTTCCACATGGTGTGGGCATGTACTCAAAATCCCCACCTCCCCCCTTCCCCTACCCCTTCCAGAGAGGCATGGGAGACTGCCCTCCTCAACTGCTCCTCGCTTGAGTCCCAAAGGGCTCTGGTGAAACGGGCGAGAGACGGGGCATTGTCATGCGGTGTCCCGGACTAGGGACGCCGACCATGTAGCGGGGCCACTCTGTGGCTCCCAAACTCTATTTCAACAATTAAAAGTTTTCACCACCACCACCTCTATCGTAACGGTGACGTAAAAGTTGAGCGATGTCACGTGACTGCTCACGTGGCCACAAGGTGATCACGTGATGTGTCAAGCCAACGACGTCGTTCACCCCACGGGGGGGCCGCAAAGGGCCTGATGCTAAAAAGCGCCTGTGCACGTTGTGTGCGGGCGCACGCGTGCACGAGCACGGAAGCTTGCTGCAACCTTCGCATGCTGTCCCCCAGTCCTGACGGGGGACCCAGCGACGTGTGCTGGTATTGACTCGCACAGTGCGCGTCTTGAGGGTCGTCACATTCGCCGCCCGAAAATGGTCGGCTGTTCGAGCCCTCTGCCGCACTACCTTGGCAAGAAGACAACCTTTGGGGCATTAACTTCGAGCAATGATTCCTAGCCGACGAAAGAAGTATGGTGTGCGCGTGTAAAATATAACGCTTCTTTGCGGCGGCCCCCTAAGCGCTGCCTTTTACAACTGAGGGAGGGCGAGTGCTTGTTGCCACGGGTCTTCGCAGTGCGTCGTCCTGCACTTCCCCCTCTCCCTCGGCTGGTGTACAGGCAAGGGCCATGCACCTGTCTCCCCAAGACAGCAGAAGACGCGAGGTCCTTGGGCGATCCCCGGCCGGCTATTAAAAGGCAGCGGCTAAAAAAAGGGGCGAAGGAAAAAAGCCCTCATCTCGGTAATGGCCGCCGGGGAGGTCCTTAATATATCCTGCCCGAGCAGGCAGAGAATGGGAGGGAAGAGCGAAAAAGCGGCCGGGGGCCTCGAGATTAATCGGCGTCCGACCGATTTGCCCGGCTATCGGGTCTGCGGCGGCCCGTTAACGGCGTCCGAGCACGCATAACACGCGTCCGCCGGCCAAGAAAGCGGTCCGGGGAGCAGGGGAAAGGAGGTGTGGGGAGGAACAGAGACTAGGGAAAGTGGGAAGAGCGGTGTCTAGCCGTGCGGGACGGAGGAAGGGTTGGCAGGCGCAGCCGTGGCAGGGTTCGGGTTGTGCGACCCCGTGCGAAATTCTCATCACGCCCGCCTGGAGACCCGCCTGTGAGTGCACGCACTGGACGCGCACGCACGCACACAACCTCAGCTCACTTCATGTACTTCCAGCGCGTCGCTCCCAACAGACGCTCTCGTGTGGTGTTTGCGTGCGTCGCTCAAAACGCGACATGAATGCTCAGTGCTGTCCTCAGCTGCTGAGTGTCTCTTTACATGCGACGAACTCACTGTGATCGGACATCGGTCTCGGAACTAATTGCTCGTGAATGTCACCATGAGTGTTGTGTAACTGTGGAGAGATTAAGCCCTTCCCATCCACCCGCGCTTGTACGCCGCTGCCAGAACACGTGTTGTGTTGCCATGGGGACGGAGAAAATGCTAACTTGTAACAAAACACATGAGCGAGTGAAGAGTTCGCGGCCCTTTGCGCCGAAACACTCACTGCGTTGCCCAACTAGCTCGACACCACCAAGGTTTGCTTAATCATGGCCGTACCTGGAAACAACGTTTTGCTGTCTTTAAACGAATCTGGCTCATTTTTATACTTTGTATATGCTTGATGGTATTCATACAACCCCACACTTAATTGTTGTTTTCTCTTTAAACAGGGACAGCAACAAAACAGTCTCTGCCTGTGCTTTTAAGCGCTGCTGCGTCAATGTTCATACAGGGTGCGTCAAAATTTGTCATGCGATGCGTTATGATGCTTGAGTCATGTAATAGGGCATTTACGACGCCCCCGAGCCTCGACATCTCGGTAGGAGAAGTGTCGTCCTCATCTCTT
The DNA here is from genome assembly GCF_055824585.1 of Amblyomma mixtum. NCBI lineage: Eukaryota > Metazoa > Arthropoda > Arachnida > Ixodida > Ixodidae > Amblyomma > Amblyomma mixtum. Next base: position 316,259,282 of record NC_143013.1, on the reverse strand, counting down.
GAAACTTTGGCAGCTTCATGGCGCTTTAAGCGCCAGAATATACTGCTGAAAAGCAGATCCTGTGGCCTGGGAAGTTTTGACGCACCCTGTACACGAAGCAGCATTCTGCTCACTGTAAGGAGGTAAAGTGCCTCAGTGGGCGTTTACTAGTTATTACCATCAGCCGGGAGGGCCCCGATGTAATTTCTTGCGTGAAGGGAAGGGGGAGGGGGTGGGGAGGAGAGCGCCTTTGGGCCCTCCCTTGGATACGTGTCTGTCATCGACAGAGCATTTTTTTTTTTTTTTGTGAACGGCGTGTGACTCGTAGAACAGCTTTTTCGCCTGGGGGCCTTCAACCTCGAGGTGAAAATAAATGAATTGAATTGGCTCTGTGCTTGATCATGCTAGTAGAAAAGCTCAGGTGGTCACCATGTGCCGAATTTCTCACTTGTGGGTTCATCGATAGCTGTGACGCTGAATATGGGGAAGGAGTGCGAATGTCGCTGTTTTGCAGTAGCAAACTGGCTTTTAGTGACCCCCTCCCCCCCGCCCCTTCCGTGGTGCATTTATCGCGTCCGACCGGAGCTGGTTCCTCAGTGTGCAGGAAATGTAAATGTCCGCGAGCGTCTTTTGTGGCCTGAACTTGCAGCTTCTATCCTGGGCAGAAAGAGCGCATTTAGTCAAGGTCGGAAAACAGCACTCTGACACACGATGTAAGGAGCAGCACGCGTCCTGTGCCAACGCGCAGCCTTTTTATATCTTGTTTTCAAATCTGCGCCAGCCGTCCCAACTACACTCCGTCGACAATGCGGGAACGCAGCTTTAGATAGTTTCTAGGGCATGGTTATAATTTCGCAGTATAACTTGCATTACGATGATCTTCTCTAAACAAGGAATTTCATTCTTCATTATGTTCTCTCGTATTGTTTTCCTTCCTTCCTTCCTTCCTTCCTTCCTTCCTTCCTTCCTTCCTTCCTTCCTTCCTTCCTTCCTTCTTTCCTTCTTTCTTTCTTTCTTTCTTTCTTCCTTTCTTTCTTCCTTTCTTTGTTTGTTTCTTTCTTTCTTTCTTACTTTCTTTCTTTCTCTCTTTCTTTCTTTCTTTCTCCAAGCAAATACGCGGATTCGTTTCTTTCACATCATGATGCCGCGGAACATGCTCACTCTATCGTCTCTTATTCGCCGAACAGGCGTCATCCTAGGCCGTCCTAGGGTGTGTACGAAGAATGATGAAATGCGATCTGAGCGACCTCCCGCCTTGTTGCGAAGATTAGCGGCATCGTCTGCATCGGGCCGACGGCAACGCACTCTCGCAGTGACGAACAACAACGAAGAAGAAAGTAAGGGACCGAAAGGCGAACGGGAAGTCGAAGACCATCCTCCGAGGCTCGGTTTCCATGGCGACGGCAAGCCCGGCACAGAAGCCGAGTTCCGAGTCGCCGCCATCCAGCCGTCCAGCCAGCCGGGCAGTCAGCCAGGCGGCCAGCGCCGAGTTTGGGCCGGGGTCGGCTCGGCGGAGAGGGGAGGGCCGAGGAATCAAGGTTAGGGGATCAGCAAACCGCGACCGACAGCTGCGGTCAACGGAGCAGCTTCCCGCCGGCGACGCGAAACAAGCCACTAATCAGGCCAGCGCCGCCTGAAGGTCGTCCGTGGCTGTTTCGCTCGCGTGGCTCAGTCCGTTGTGCTTTGGGGACTGTGCTCGTCTGCGTGCGTGCGTGTGTGTTTCTCCGTTACCGGCGTGCCCTCTCTTTTGGTGTGACGCGATCCGGGCCTGAAGGATAGAGGCGAAGTCGATGCGCGCACGTTGCAATTATTGCGGAATTACAAAGCAGGCTTTTCCCGGCGTCACGAGTGCAGCTTTGCTCCTGCGAATTGTCATCAAACGTATCCAGCTACGAGCGCAAGAAAGCGGACTGTTCAGGAGCGAAATTCTCCAGCATTTATGACGTCATAACTTAGTGTTAGCATGGGACTAATTTTAACAACTTAAGAGGCCGGGTGTTAGCGAAGAGAGGCATCAAAGCTGTAGTGCCAGATTAAAAAAAAAAAACGCCACTTCTTTTCGCAGAAGAGAAGTGCCCGTTTATAAGACGGAGAAGACAACGGGGAGGTCAAGACAAGAGAGGAGGTTGTCCTGTCTTGTCCTACACAATTTTCTCATCTTAGTAATAAGGGAGTAATTACTCATTTACATCCACCCAAGCGCAGCCATACGGCTACAAAGAAAAACATTTGGCCAACACTGTTCCCACTTCGAGTTATTGATCAATTCGCTCTCGCCCTGCCATAAGCTGGCCGTCCCGGTTAGCTCAATTGGTAGAGCGACTGCTCCGGTGAAGCGGTGGTCCCGGGTTTGAACGCTAGACCAGGACCAGGACGAATTTTTCCTTAACTACGAAGTTTCTGAGAAGGCTGTTTACCTTTCCTTTGTAGCCGTATGGCTGCGCTTGGATGGATGTCAATGAGTAATTACTCCCTTGCCAATGAGTAATTACTCCCTTATTACAAATCTGCTCCACCTTGGTGAATTCCCTTAAATATTTGACCAACATGGTTCACTTAGCTTCGTTGTGTGGCTACCTGCTTCAACGTCCTCGTAGATCTCAGGGGAAGGCATCGCTTCGCTAACGGCTTCTTCACTACCCTATGTCGTTGCTTTACGGGTTTCTGTCAGTGGGCAGTCCACAGATTTTGTTTATTAATTCGTTTCCTAGCAGTTTATTTCCCCTACGCTTACGAAAAGCATTGCTGAAAGCAGGGGCTGAACAAAAGTGAGCATAGCAGGAATAAAAAAACATACAACTGCAAGAACAGCATGACATGAACTATTTGTGCTAACACCGTTTTACGAAACGCGGACGTCGTTCTTTTACCGACAACGCAAAATGAACCGGTAGCACTAGCATACCGGTGAACTCTTACCTATGCCTCACGCTTGTTTTCGTACCGCACTTTGGTGGAGGTGACGGCATTATAAACACGACACAGCGTCTTAACCGCTTTTGCAAGGAGTGGTCTGCGGGGAACTTTGTCTGAATGAACGGCTCCGCCGTCGGGGTATATCGTTGCCTGAAACTAAGAATTTATCCCCGTTGGCCGACGCCACAAAAGCCACGTGAGCGGTAAAGTAAGCGCTCCCCAGAATGGGACCTCGTGAGGTCGCCGTACAATCCAGATAGGCCTGGGCCACAAGAGCCGCAGCCAGCATGCTGCTCGCCGTTAAGAGGGGACGCTCTCGCCATTCCATCACCCGTGGTCATGGGCCGTATTCTATAAGCTGTCCATTTCGCATTCATTTGGTCCTCTGTCATTGGTCACTGAGATATGCCCGCAGCTTTCAAGCTTCTGTGGGAAGCGACCCGGCCATTGGATGATTGGCTACCGGACTTTACCACTGGCTGAAATGCAGCCACTGGTGAGGTGCATCGCAGCGCTCTGTCAACGCAGCAGGCGACTGGACTTGACCACTGGCTGCCATTGACCGCGGTACGCAGCCAATGGTGAGGTTCGGTCGGCAACCACCCAAAGGCCGGGTCGCTTCAAACAGGCGCTTGAAAGCCGCGTGCGTATGTCTGTGGCCAATAACAGAGGACCAAGTTGACGCGAAATGGACACTTGAAAACGGACAGCTTAAAGAATATAGTCCAGGGTGAGCTTGAAGCAGAAACTATACGGTAGAACGAGGTAACAATGAAGTTTCTCATTCCGTGGCACCAGGTGTAGCGTACGGGATCAGGTGAGCTTAAGAGTGGATGAGATGGAGCTGTGTGGGGTCACATCATCTCTCCACGAGATGGCGGTTGCGTGCGTGCGTAGCGTGCGTGCGTGCGTGCGTGCGTGCGTGCGTGCGTGCGTGCGTGCGTGCGTGCGTGCGTGCGTGCGTGCGTGCACAGAACGACGGATTTCCACGGGGCAACAGAGGCAGGGCCAGAAGTAGTTTGATTTCATGCGTCCGGCACCGGCATTAGGCAAGGCAGCGTCATCCTTTTTTTTTTTCGAATTCTGATTAGAGTGTCAGGTGACTGGTTTCTTTGTCTTTTTTTTGTTTCCTACTATCCTTCCGTCTCGTCCAGCTGCCGGTCACTTCTCAACGCATGCTCTCTTTTGTTTTGCGTTTTTCATGTGCCTCTATAGTTTGAGCACTCAACTCGTCCATTCCAGTTCAGTTCTCTACCTCAATTTCGGGTTTTGCTGGAACCGGTGGCTGACTAGTCGCTTTAACCAGGGACCATCGTTCATCACTGTTCCGGCCGGCGTGGACGTGACTGCCAACACCCGCCTTTTCCCACAGCCCCTTCCCCAATTGTGTGTGCAAGGAAAGCGAGAGGAAGCTGTGACAGAGAGCGCGCGCTGCACGTCGCTTGGGAGGCGCTCGTTGTAGTTGGCCGGCACTTGAGCGATGGTGGTTAAAATAGAACGGGACACGGACGCAGGACGTGGAAGCTGTTCCGTGGCTTGCTTCCGCGGTGGCATTCTGGAACTGCTTGTTCTTTTTCGTTTTTTTTTCTTTTTGCAGGGCGCACAGCGATTAAACTGTCCTCTTAGTACACCTGTATAGAGATGGGAATTGGGCTGACCTCGCTTATATTTTGCCATTCTTTTCTGCACAGAGTTTTTCGCCCGTCTTCGTACTCCTCGGATATTTGATAGGAAACTACATGCCGCGCCCAAATCCGCGCTGCGAGGACCTACAGGACTCGATCACCTTTTTTGTTGGAAACTGAAACATTGCACAGCGATCCTACAATATTGGTACGAGGTTTACTAGTTCGCGTGCATATTCCCATGCGCTAATAATCCCCGCAAAAGTGGGTGGTGGACGGGTGTACAGGGTCTTTGACCCCATTATAATTTCGCCGGCAGACACCCGGGGTCGTGCAGAGGTCGTGCCTCCAGCCTCCACTGGTAGCTTGCCTTCTTCTCTTCCGGCTCCTTCTAGTTTATCTCGCTATATTAGGTATGGGGAAGTGTTAGGAGCAATCCCTTGCATCGTGTTTTTCCCGCGTTTCTGCTTTAAACACTAGCGCACCAAAGACCTAAGTGGATTTTAAATGACGTAGCAAACTGCACAGTTGTAACTGTGACGTAATTACCCATGTCCATCATTATTGGACCAAAAATTTCGAACATTGGAAAATTGTAAGGTTCGTTGTGGAGATATTGAAGGGAATGGTCTATTCTTCCTATGTGTAGCAAAATCTTTCTTTTAAAGTTTTTCCATCGCTCGCATTGAGTAGTTAGGACTGCCATAGAAAACCAACTTGGGAACGCATTTGACGAAAGCAAAAACGTTAACGGCAAAAAAAATGCAAACCTGCCGACGGGTGATCTGAGGATATTTTGATTGTTATAGGAAAACTTACAATGTGTGAAAAAAATTGCGTTCATAAACTCTTTCTCGTTGAAAAAAATTGCTGAGGCTCAGCTTGGCTAAGCCTGGGGAATGCGAAGCATATTAGTGGCTAGGCTTGGTAATACATGGCTTTCCTTGGTTGAATACTTGGTCATTTTAATACAACCACTAGAAGCCTTCGTCGTGGGGGAAGACAACGGCATGGCTACAGCGGAACGCCGACTAACCCCGAGACGCGCGTTGGGTGAGCGCCTGGATTGCCACGGAAGCCGCGTCTGCCTGCCCGGTGGAGCGAGCGTTTCACCTACACCGAGTGTGAACGCGCGTTCGAAATGCGCGGGTGTGACGGCTAGGGGTCCCACGGCGACGGCGCGAGGTGGAGGCCGGCTCTCTCATCCGATGTCACGTGGAGTGACGTCACGGTGTCACGTGGCGTGACGGCTAGGGGTCCCACGGCGACGGCGCGAGGTGGAGGCCGGCTCTCTCATCCGATGTCACGTGGTGTGACGTCACGGTGTCACGTGGTGTGACGTCACGGTGTCACGTGGGGGTCCCACGGCGACGGCGTGAGTGGTAGCTCTAGCAATATGCTTCGCATAAAAATGCTTTTGTCCAGAATCGTTGTGTATAGCTTTCTCAGAAAGAATTTTCGAACCTCTCTTCCTCCCACTCTCGCTTTCTGTTTTTATACCCCCCACCCCTTTCCCTACAGCTGCGCTTTAGCATCCTCCATAACGCTATGCCGTCGCCTTTCCGAAACCCACGTCGAGCCGTGTTCGCTTCGATTAGACTCCGTGTAGTCACTTATCCTCGCATATCATATGAGTATTGCTCGTTGTCTACGCTGCGCTGTTGCGGCAAATGCAGACGCCTTCAACGCCACCCGTGGCGCGTCGCCAAGCGAGAACTGCCGCAGAGCAACGCCACGCGTACTATTGGAAATTCAGGCCGATCGACTTTCCAGCTGCCGAACGGAATACCTCCCTCGTAATGGAGTTCTTGTGCAATGTCGCTTTGGCGATGTCATCACTCCCGGCCCCTATTTTTATACACATCGAAAGATAGCCTCACTGCGCACAACAAAGAATTCTTGTACTTCATCGCTACTTTTAACCTGGTGTGATGCTGCAAATATGGGTTCCTCGCGTATAAATACCCCATCCTATCTCCACACGTTCAACTTTCCTTGCAGTCCGACGTCCCATCGATTATACGAACATCGGACGAGTTCGTGTCCTCAAATCGCGATGGATTTTTGTTTTTAACCTACTAGTCTAAATTACCTTTTTTTTTTCTTGTGTGAACATGTGGATTTACTTTTTCGTTTCTTTTTTTTTTTTTAAGAGTCACCATTGCGTAGGGTCCTGCGGTCATCTTTGTCAAACTGGAAAAAAGGGTCGTTCGAAAAGTTGCGCAAGTGGCGCAACTCCTTCCAATAAGACTGGTACAGAAAGGCTGTGATTATAGGTTTTTTCTCGTACTCGTTTTATGTATCCTCACGTCGTCTTCCCGGTCACTGATAAGCAGGAGATTGGGCTACAAGTCCGCACTCAAGACGTGCATGGAGGAAAGGTCAAGTCGTGCCACCTCAGTGTGGCTCCTTTTGAACACAGTGCTGAGCGCTGCTTCTTGACCTTCTTGAACTCGCTGCAATGGAAAACTCAGTTACGTAAAAATACCTCTACACGATTACGGTTTCTCACTAGTGCGTTTGACCAGCGCAGCTGTTCGTGCTTTCATGATTTGTGGTTTTGTTACTGGAGATGAAATGAACAGATGTACTGCACAAACACCTGCGCTGAACGCGCTCGGACGCCCCCTTGCTGCCGTTGACGTCACCGGTCACGCTACCTGTAACGCGACGGTGGCATCCCGGTCATGAGATATCACGTGAAGGTGTCGTGACCAATTACATGATGATGACGTCGGGGTTATATGATGTCGCATGACCACGAGATGTGTTATGCCAACGACGCCGCTCACGCCACAAGTGCGCCACTAAAGGTTTCGTCGTAATACTTCTGCGGTAAACATTTTTTCACTGTCTCTTTCAAAAGCTCCCAATCCACAGTGCTGCTTACACTGCGCTGATAAGAGACTGAGAATCCCTAAGTATGTTGACACTGAACACAACATTCTTCCGCACTCCTTTTTGTGGTAGCAGAAGTGATAATAGACCCCACTAACGAGGCACAGCGTCGAGCCCGTTGGCCTGGCAAGCTGCCAAAATGGTGTTGCGGGCATCAAACATGAGATGTACGCGTTGGGCTATCTGCATTGCAAGTGATTCCATTCGCCGCGCTGTTCTGATACCGCCTGCCGATAAGATGTGGAGAAAGGACATCCAGAAGTACTGCATAATTCCTGCACTGACTCTACCTGGGACTTCCAGTACATCGGTACGCATGACCTGCCTCTACTACAGAGAGACAAACTTCGGAACAGGCAGCTATTCGCGCGGTGCTATGAAAGAAGCTAATTTCAGTATATGCCGTGAAGCGGCCAAACCGTACCACCCGTCCATCCATACAACGGACACTTTCGGCCAGCAAATTAGTTGTTTAGATCACTCACTATATCGGGAAAAAAAATGGCGGAAAAAAGTATCGTGCCAGCGTATGTATCGAGCTTTTGAAAAGCCAACATGGCGCTCTAGCTAACCGAAAAATGCACGTATACGTTAAAAACGCAGCGAATACAAGACAGCCTATACGTTTATTGTCGTGCCCTGCATAACAAAGGCATGTTATATTTAGTACCGCACGCTGCTCGGAAGCTTCCTTTACATATCTGGATTCCTGCAGGGCACTTCGTTTTTCTTCTGCTGTTGATATTGTGTGGGATGTTAATTTGACGTGTGTCCCGCAATATGAGTTTGCTACCAGACGAACGGTTAAAAAGAAACCGCAGCTCTGAAGTCAGCTATACTGCAGCACTGTTCTCGGCCTCACGCCCTAGTTTTACGTCGAGGTTCCTCTTTTATTGACTAAACCATTTCTTTCTTTACTCGGACTGTGGCTTCTTGCACGAATCGGCAACAAAAAACGCCAGGAGAGTGGAATATATATACGGCAACGCCTGCGTAAGCTACGACACTCGTCACAAGTGACGTCGTTCCGCAACAGTTAGAGCGTGAACGTCGACTGCAGGCAGACACCGGCCTGTCAGCTGCGCTGCCACGCAGAGACGTGAGCATGGCTGAAAGAAAAAAAAAAAAGAAGGAAAAAAAATGATGCTCGCAAAGAGCACCGCGTGGAGGATTCGTCAACGTCAGGGACCGACGTCAGAGTGCCCCACAGAAGCAGTGGCTCAGTCGAGAAGCCGGTGGGAGCACAGTCACCAGCAGGCTCTTACTTCTTTTTTTTTTTTTAGTTTTTGTTGTGTTTACGCAACCCTTTGAAGTGCTGCGTGTGCAAGGGTACCGGCGTTGCTTAACTTCGTGTTCGACGCAGTCGCAACCTTGCGACTCGTAATTGCAAGCTTCCAACTATGTTTCCGACCGGCGAAGTGTCCAGAGAAGGACAGGGAAGAAAAAAAAAATGCACCAATAAAGACAAGGATCGAGCGATGCTTACCCACTAATTGAAGTATCGGATTATTTTTTTATCATTTGCGTCCGTTACTTTACGAAAACTTTCCTGTACTGGTCTTTTCACGACCCTCGTGGCACGTGACTTATTCGGAGCGAGAAGTCTGCTTTCTACCAGCGCCTGCCTTCCGCAGTTCAGTGCCGTACACGGTGTCTTCAATTCATCTTTATGTGAAAAGGTATACGCAGACAGAAGAATACCGCGTGCTTCAGCAGATGCTCCACTAGATCCTGCAAGGATGTGTTCGCAGAATCTTAGTTTGGTGTTTCTCGATTTGGTGGATTGGTGGTGAGAGGTCAATGAAAAGCGAACGCTAAGACAAGCGCCAACACCTGTACGGGCGAACTTTCCTCGACTGGTGCGAGCCCAAAACGTTGCACCATCCCGCTTTTGCACTGTCATTTTACCTGTCTGTCGTTTTCTGAGCCGCCCTCCGCGTCACTGTCCTAGGTTGAGGAGTGATATCGGCCAAATTTTTGGTACTCTGGTCGGGCACCGCTTGGCATATACCATGGTGTGCATGAGACCACATGCAACAAACGTTGAATGTTTCGATCTTGTAGCACCACTTTCAACATTTTTGCCGTTCACTCTGACGCTGCTCTGACGCTGTTCTCCTACACTGGATCGAACGGACGCCCGTTTTGGTGCGAAGCTCAACGCCGAACGTGACACCGGAGGTGTAGAGGGGACGTTAAAAAAATACGATCGATTTGCGTGGTTCGGCCAAATACGAATTAGCTATGCTAGCACTTAGGTTTTCACTTCGATTGGGCTGTTCGGATCCATTGTTCACGGATCTAAATTGTTCGGATAGCGATAGTGGGTCCCATATGTGCTGTATTGGCCGTTCTCTACTTTACATTCATGAATCCCTGGGAGTCCTCATACCGCTCTTGGCGCAATGGTGCAGCGGTTAAGCGATGAGCCACTACCCTGCAGTTGCAGGTAATGCCATCGGTGAGGCTTGTGAGACCCAGGTTGCTCCTCCCGATCAACCTCTCTTCCTCAGACATCGGGGTTTTTTTTAGAATGCGGGTAGTAGTACTACCGCACTGAAAGTCAGGCTCGTGAGAGAACCGCCGATCTTGATGAACTGCAGACCACGTTCTTGGTGTTTTTGTTGGGCATATGTTTGCAAAGTGTATACGGCTGTTACTGTGCACAGCCTGCGTAAAGTATAGTTTGGCGTGTCAGTTATATACCGAGCGCAGTCCATATTGTGCGTCTCCATGCTCGCATTCGGCTGTGCGTTTGTTGGAAGTTTTCCGGATTAACCAGCTGCACTGAAGGAGACTGCTCTTCTCAGAAAGGCTACATACGACAGAGGAGTAGCTGATTTTTCAATGTAACCCACCCCTTATGTAGTACCCCCAATCCTGGGGGCCTTTAAGGTAATAAAGTGAAGTGAAGAAGTGAAGTAGCAGGCTTGCGGATGTGGGCCCCGGCGCAGTGAGCGCCACAGTTTCTACTACAGCGGGATACAACTCAAAAGCGAAGCGTCAAATGCTCCCCAAAGGAGCCCCCCTAGCCAGTGGCGTCTACCGATTCTCCCCGTTGACCGATTCTTCACTTTTCCCCCTTAACCGATCCCCTTGTACCTGCTGGCGTGAAAATGCGGGGGTTGGCAGATAAATGGGGAATAACCAGGGCTCAATCGGATTAACTGCGGCGTCTTGAAAATCGGTCGACGCCATTGGCTGGAGGGCGCACATCTGCCGCTTTGTTCTCGAGTTGTCCCCGCAGCGTTTCCCTCCGGCGAATGTCTGAGTGGTTAGAAAAGCCTCAAGCTTGTGCGCTTCGCACAAGTAGGGTAAGAAGGGAAGGACCTTATGGAAGTGATTCAGAAGAAGCCGAGCACTCCAGAAGGAAATTGGAGGGTATGGGAAATGGGGTCAAGTAATGGGGGCGTTGCAAGTGCGCAGAACGTGTTCCGTGTCTACCCTGACTTTCGGGCAGTTGGGACAGCGAGGAGATTCAGACCATCCAAAGTTGCGGAACATACATTGGGTAAACAACGCCTTAGTCTGGACCTTGCGAGGAATATGTGCTTGTTCCGTGCTGACTGACGGTTACGGATGAGGGACGATACTGCGGTTCTTCCTGGTGTTCTCGTTGTGTTCTGTTGTTTCCTCTTAGTACATTACGCCGTCTTCCGCTGACGTTGGACCTGAGACTCGCCGCCTGGACGCACTTGTTTCCAGAAAGAGGAGACCGCGTCGTAGGTCGCGTTTCCGACGACCGTTATTATACTTGGCAAGCGGCACCGTACGCGCGGCCCCTGGCGAGCGTGCGTGCGTGCAGCCACGTCTAGCTGTCCCTCACTCGTTCCCGGAGCCGTTCGTTGCCCGTCGCGCAGCCGAGGAATTTGTTTCCCGGCTGTTTTCCTTTCTCTCGGTGCGTGTTCTTACGCGCGAACACAAGGCGAAGCGCTTGAGTCTTACTTTCTCTCTCAGAGGGACTCGTCGAGCTCTTTATTTCTCTTCTCTCGTCCGCGTGGCGAGAGACACACAACTGCGGCTCGTGACTAATGTAGGTTACACGACGAGACGCGGGCCCCCCCCCGAACGTGTGTTGGCAGCGCTCCGCTACCGCGTTTCGTTACCTCGCGTGAGTGTATGTGTGCGTCTCTTGTGCTGTTGCTCAAGTGCTACTTCTCTTCGCCGCCTGTTCTGTTTTGAGGGCTACGGTTACGAGCTAAAGACCTGCCACTGCGATCACACGTGAGCGGTTGGATTTCTCGCTGGGCTCGCGGAAATCGGTGTGCATGACAGCTTCTGTAGCTTGCAAGTTTAGGAGATCAGATGGTCTGGGTCGCTGTGTCGCGGGCTGCGCGTCGGTATCGCTCATTATGACAGCTGCTGTCTGTCGCTGAGAATGACAGGGATCGTTTTTATTTCCCCCGCCAGGGCGCAGTACGCTGCGAGTATGCGCGGCTGTAACCAAATGATGACGACAAATTTTAGTGATATACTTGCTGCGGCGTGTTTGGATGTTGCGATGAGCAACAGCTTTTCTCGGCTCGCTCCTTAACGCACACGATGAAACTGCACACGAGCCAAAGTTAACGTTCCGATCAGGCTGGGTCTTAAAAGCTGCCTCGTGGTCTGGTCGTTCAGATGTCAGGACCAGGACACAGCGCACCCCCCCCCCCCCCCCCCCCCCCCCCCTGGATCACCTAGAACGTACATACGATTTACTGAGTACAAGTCCTCAAATGTCCGGGATAGATATCTTTGCTCAGGCATGCAAATTCCTTGTTGACGTTTAAGGGCAAACAAGGGGGGAGGGGGGGGGGGGGGGGGGGGGGGCGGCGCTTGCAATTTCCATTTCACCGAGACCGGGTATCCTGTCCGTACCGTAACCCTATCTACGAGGCGTGAGCTAGCTTGGTATAAAACAGCTTTTTCTCTGTTTCACAAAGATAAAAGCATGCTGTCTCGACTCTCCACGTTTAGCCTATTGTTCTTCCTCTGATCTCTTTTGTACGAGTCTGTACCACATATCCTTGACGCGCCACCTCCAATGACGTATTCACCTCACTTCTATCGCAGGCTACTTGGAATGCGAATCGCTTCCCTCTCTGTACACATTCCTCTCGCTTGGGACAAATCAGGAAACCACCGGAAATGTATCGATAGGCAAATGCGCCATGCGCTTAGAAGCGCCGCTACAGCCTTGCTAGGTGCACTTGTGTTCAGTTTTTTGTGCGAACGCACTATTCCTGTGGCTAACCCCCGAGCAAGTTCTTGGGATGTTTGTGGGTTTTAGATGTTTGTGTGTTTGTACCAAGTGAAATAAATTAAATAAGTATCCGATACTGGGATTAGAACCCTTGGGTGTCCTTGGGCCATTACTCTTTCTTATCTATAATAATGTCATTACCGACATCATCACTCATCCTGTTCAAATTAGGTTGTTTGCCGACTATTGTGTTTTGTTTAATGAAGTTAAAGCTCAAGGCGACGAGATTTTACTTAATTATAACCTACATAATGTTGGTGAATGGTGCGTTAAAGGGGGGAGGAAACTAAACGCTGACAAGACAGTATTTATGCGGATCACTAATAAAAGAAACAGCCATTCCTTTTCATATAATCTTCGCACCCGGCACCTTTCAGGAGTCAAAGAATGCAAGTACCTAGGAGTAACACTAACGAATAATCTTAGTTGGAATAAACATATTGAAACCGTGTGCTCTTCTTCGTTTCTTAATCTCTGTTTTCTTAGGCACAAGTTAAAACAAGCTCCCCCTAACGTTAAGCAATTGGCATATTACACCATGATTAGACCAAAACTTGTGTATGCATGCACTGTTTGGGATCCTCACACAAAGACTAACATTAATGCCCTTGAAAGAATTCAGCGGAAAGCTGTTCGGTTTATATTTTCTAAATATCGCACCACTGACTCACCATCTGCTCGGTTGCTTCAACATAATATACAGTCCCTTGAAGCTCGGCTTAGAACACTAAGGTTAAGATTTCTCTTTCTATTGAAAAATAGCAAGCTGTCAATGGCTCCCGATTTGTATCTCGAACCGATAACGTCCAGGTCAACAGGAAACAGGCACACTGAATCGTTAAAACCTTACTTTGCCAGAACTAACATATTCAGATTTTCTTTTTTTCCCAGCATCATTACCGAGTGGAGTCAGCTACCACCATCATCAATAGTTGACAGTGAGGCCATAGAACTGGCCGTTCATTGAACTGTTTTTGTTTCATGACTTGCCTTGCACTTTTGTTTTGTACTTTTTGTTTTGTGCTTATTGTGCCCCTTCACTGGGCCTGCAGTATGCTCTAAATAAATAAATAAATAAATAAATAGCGCCGTGAACAGACCGGCTTCGCTGGCCACTGCGCAAGACCACTAGGCTATCGCCGCAGCCGAACACGCATCGTGTTAAACCTCGCTGTCTTCATCGACTAATACTGCACTCAAAACAATATTCGCACTTGCAGCTATGTGGCTGTAGTGACAGAGAGATGTGCATTGCATTCATTGGCATGGACGACATTGTGACAGAAACACGGCACTAGAGCAATACGCGTTGGCTTTGACAACACTGCTGCAGAAACACGGCACTGGAGCATAGGCCGGCGGCGAACATTGGGTGCATTGGCACTGACGATGAAAATGTTGAAGAAGCGCATAACTGGCTCCCTGGTTCAGTGGACACCTCAATCGGGCTTTCAGATGCGTAGCGGTGGTGTCCACCTGCAAAACTTTTTCGCACAATATTTCGTGCTTAGCAATGTTATACCGCAAGCTTTTTTTCTTCTGCCCCATTTTTCTTACTACCTTCCTTTACATTCTTTTTTCTTTATGCGTGTATCATACTGAACAAGAGTAAGGGTAGCAGTTTGCCTCAGGACTGGCGCCCACAAAAGAGCGGTAAAGTCGCTTGAGCTTTTCGTAAACACTATGGCGCCCGTGCAGGGACAGAGGGCTCGGTGGGAGGGCGCATCGAAGAGCTCCAATGCTTGCATTGCTTCAATCGCGCGTGAAATCAGCGGATCAGCGTCCCGTCGACCGATAAGTCCCTTTTTCCTGCCGCGGTATATCAAAACCGCAGCCCTTTCTCTCGTTTTTTCTTGTTTATACTTTCTGCATTGTTCTTTCTTACTATGTGCTTCTAAAGAACTTTTCTCTGCCGAGGAGCGGAAACGGGATCAAACGTTATGGAGTGTATAGCGTTATAGAATACTCATGGTCAGAGAGGCGGTAAACAGCCCAAGCATTTTTTCATGCCTTATTCTTCTCTGAAGCCTTTTTTTTTCTTGGGGGGGGGGGGGGCTTCATTTAGTACACGCGTCTTTTTTCTTTTCACAATTAGACGGATAAAAGTGCCCGTTTTCTTGGGCACTGTGTGATCCCACATTTTGCTTGCCTATTTTCTGGCCTATTTTTGCGGAAGCAGTATGAGGGGGAGGAAGAGGAGATTGTGAAGAAAGGAAAGTCACGGTAACTGTCCTAAATGATGAGAGCAGACAAAAGAGGAGGAGACAGAAGAAAGTGCGGTTTTATTTGTTAGACGCTTCTAAATTCTCACATTGAATGTCGCAACAGTTAATGGCAATCTTTATTTAGTTGCCACCCCTGCGCCGAACAGGCCACAGGAAGTGAGACTGAGACATTCTGTGGCTGTGGCTATGGCTAAATATGACTATGACAAAATGAGAGGGTAGCCAGTGAAAACCCCAACCAGTTACTGGGGACATGTGGACGTCTAAACCCAAAACACGCGCACCATAGGGGTCACCATGAGAAAATGTGTCAGAGATAAAAACAAGAACACTAGATATCTGTTTTGAGATGGGCTGTACGTAGGCGCTAAGAGGCTTCTTTCTTAATTTTTAGGAAATTATATCCTTGTTGAGGCGAACAAAATGATGAGTTCAGACTGCATCTTCCTCGTTTGCGCCTGTGCTAAGCTCGTGCAGACGAGAAACATTTTTGTGTATCATATTCGCAACATTCTAGGGCTCCTTCGCAATGCAGCTGGCTACTCTACCCATGGTGTGATAGTCGCGCTTACGAGCCTGCAACAACGGCGGCGGACTGATCTCTGCAGGAATGTCTCAGTACTGCAGGGTGGCACACAGATTAACAAAAACAAAACACAAATAGCTCCACGCGTCAGCGCCACTGGCAAAAACAAAAATGGCATTTGAAGTCGGGGAAAGAAAGGATCTCAAGACAAACCAACGGCCCCCAGGACAAAATGTTTGCCGTAGTTTTCTCCCCGAAGTCATACTGTGTATAACTGTAAAAAGGTGTTCTAGGTGAAGAAAAAAAGGACAGCAGGGCGGAGAAAGATAGAAACTGCACGTAAGTCGTGTATAGTCGGCCAAGCGACAGAAGACTAAAAAGGACTGAAGAAGAAGCAGTCAGGTTGTACTGATTTCGTCGTAGCAAGCAAGCATCCGTCCATGAAAGTCCCCTTGCTGCCTTTTGTGAAGGCTTCGTTTGGAACCCGACAGGCATTCCTTAAAGGTGCACTGAAGAGGAATCTGAACTTGTATTTTTGCCGCGGGAACTCGATCTACACGTTCCTAGCATTCTTAGAAACTGCGACTTATTGCCCTGTATGGCCGATTTCCCAAATTAAATCGAATTAACGGCCGGCTCCCGCCCTTTTTTTTTTAATTCTGCCTCGTACGGTGGGCGGAGTCGACCAACGCATGGAGTGCCTTTCACCCAGTCCCGTGGCGACTTGCCGCTCTGCCATCGGCGGAGTAATACGTAGTAGTCCGTAGTAGCAAATAGTCCGCGCGTATTTTTATTTCTGCGGGCTTATTTTGCGGCTATATTATCTGCGAATGAAACTATTTATTCACGGAAACCTAAAAAACAAAATAAAGCGAAAGCAAAGCCTCCACGGAGCTGGCTGAAAGGAACTTCACGCGTTGGTCGACTCCTCCCATCGTACGAGGCAGAATTCAAAAGAAAGGGCGGGGGCCGGACGTTAATTCGATTTAATTAGGGAAATCGCCCATGCAGGGCAATAAGTTGCAGTTTATAAGAATGCTAGGAACGTGTAGATCGAGTTCCCGCGGCAAAAAGACAAGCTCAGAATCCTCTTCAGTGCACCTTTAAGTCCACACCTGCAGATCACCCCGGTCCTTCAGCAGAGCCGAATGCGTGACGGTCCTATGGGTAGACCGGTCAAGCCTGGCCGCACGAATAAGGCTTCCAGGTTTCCAGTGCTGCGTGCAACGCTCACCCACGTCCTCAGTTCACGCGGGTCCGTGCAGAACATTCTGGAACAAAGCACAGCATGTGCACGTCTGTGCAGTGTGCACGCACATGCTTTCAAGCAGCGAGGTGTTATTTTGAGCTTCTTCTGACCCCTGTGCCCGCGAACCGGTAGGTTGTAGGTTACGCCTTGAAACTGAAGCGACGCATATTGCGTCATTCGACGACTGGCGGTCATATTCTGCACTGCATCTCTCTACTTCTTGCACCGCAGGCCGGAAGTACGAGCGAGAGCGGCTTCCACGCGTTTATGGCTATAGCTCACGACCGGGTGGGAATAACACACTCGTGGAAGTCGTCGCCTCCCGCTCCTGTAGATAGTTCTGAACAACAAGAAGTGGTGAGGAGTATAAAGATCATCCACACGTGCCTCAACGTAAAGTAGTTTGGGTAGGTAAAAAAAAAAAAATATTACCCAGCCCGCACCGCCTAAGGCACAACGAGCTTACGTGCGTGGACAGCGAGATTCAAGTGATTATTGATCGTCTTGTTTCCTGAAGGCATGAATCTCTTTTTCTTATTGTTTTTTCTTTACAGCGCTACCGGTGTAGGCGTTAAACACATGTGGCGTTCAAAATGTTTTTGTTGAAGTGTGCTCGTAAGCAAGCACTTCTAGGGTGCTTTCGCTTGTTCACTTGCATTCAACAATTTGTTCTCTTCCTTTTCTCACAGTTCTAGATCTTTTTTCTTTCTTTCTCTTGCTTTTCGCGCTACATTGTTATATGCGTGCTGAGTTGGCTGCTTTTGCATTTTTTCTCGAATGCACCGGCATTTATGAAGAGCTTCTGCGTCCCCGATAATGTATCGCTGCGTTACGGCAGTGCGTTTTTTTTATCCCTGTAGGCCCGAGTAATATTGAGCTCTGAAATTCTACAACAGCTTGCATCCCCTTAGATGCGTGTTTCATGAAAGGCGATCTACACATACCTTGTGTGTCATTCTCTCGAATAGAAATTAACTGCTTTTTTTTTTCATAGTTCGCTTACTGTTGCGAAT
Organism: Amblyomma mixtum; assembly: GCF_055824585.1. Classification (NCBI taxonomy): domain Eukaryota; kingdom Metazoa; phylum Arthropoda; class Arachnida; order Ixodida; family Ixodidae; genus Amblyomma; species Amblyomma mixtum. The sequence goes on along the minus strand of NC_143013.1, from coordinate 316,241,606 downwards.
GCAGTTCTAGGCTTTATTCAACACATGAATCAAACCTTTGGAGTGTCGCTTTTGTTCGATTATAAAAATAATATACGTGAAGCGAAATCAATCTGAACTTACCGATTCGCGATATTTTATTGTCCTTTCTGGCAAAGGACAGGGTTAGTTGGAGAGACGTGGGAGAGGCCTTTGCCATACATTGGGCATAGTCGCACTGATGCTGATGATGACAATGACGGCAGAAAAAAAAAATCGAAAGAAAATTGCTAAAGTATATCGTCCTCTTGTCGCCGTTTACAACGGGGAGAGTGGTGACTTTCTGTCACGACGATAAAACGCCGATCAGAAGACACGCGGTACAATTCAGTTGAGTTGAGCAGCCGTGGCGAGGTATCATCTCTCCGCGGTCTGTACAGTCTCCAGGTCGAGACTTGCGCTCAAATGCTCGATTGAGTATATCGACCAGTGCTCAATTCAGTCGGTACTTTGGAGCAGCCAATGCAAGATTCATGCGCCATAATCAGTTAGAGCGATGGAGGCTAGACGAGTCAGTAATACCGAACAACAAGCGGTCCGCACGAATATTGAGCTCGCTATGTACGACCTCTAAGAAATCGTAGGAATAAAGCAGCGTCAAGAAAAGGAGCGTGTCGAACGACTCCCCCATTTGCACATGAAAGAGTTCCGTCCTATGCTATAGGACGCCGCCGAAAAGGCCCTGTGGAGGAAAGCGTGGGACGTAAGGGGACCGGAGTGAACGCCGCGGCGCAGTCCTCGCCTGGTCACGTCAGCGGCCGCGAAGAATTTCAGTCACTCCACCTTCTTCGTGCGGCGAGCAGCGCGGGGTGTACAAAGGCGAAACTTATCGGCGATGTTACAGGAGGGAACGTGGTTCCTGGCCTGTAAGGCGCGGGATTTGGCCAACGGAAGATGGGAAAGAATGAGGCTCATATTTCTTCTTCCCGCTCTTTCTCTCTCTCTCTCTCTCTCTACAGACCTCACGTCTTTTCGAAGCCGCCACTTTTTACCCGTCGCGCTCTTGCCCGTCTGTCTCAGTTTTCTGCCATCATTTTTTTTTATCTTTATTTTTAACCCTGTTGTTTTAGCGGACAACCGTTGGTGTTTTTCGTGTCTGCCGCGTTGCCGTCCATTCCCGGGTAGTTTTTCTTAGATCTTTGACTTTTGTCATTTTTTTCCTTCTCTTCGTCCGGCGCCGTTCTTGTCGCTCAAGTCGACCGGACGACCGTGCCTCGACCTTCCGCGCACTCGGTAATGGAAGACTAAAAATCGATTCCACGAGGGAGCCACCCTGTCGTGTTTGAAACACGTTTTCTGTTCTCGCGTTGCGGTTTGTCCTTCTTCGCGGCTCGGAGCTTTTGATGCGGTAGTCTGGAATAAGCGTTGTAGCGCGTGTTTGCTTGGCGGCGTGCGTTGAAAGCAAAGCCCGCGGATTGACGACAGGGATGCTCTTCCGAGTGGCGCCCTGAACAGATGCCGAATTGAGTTTTGGCCCCTGAGAAGACACACGTCGCGAGTGCTTGGACGCAGCGTAAGATCGCTGCTTTCGTTGCTTCAGAGGGCGCTGAGGAAAAATGGAAGTTAGTCTGCATCGACAGATTACCGCAATCTAACGTCAGAGAGCCCACGGCCGCCGAAGACGGAGCACTTATAAGTATAGAAAGGACCAACACCCGAAATGCAGGTGTCACCATCACTGGCCACTTTCGCAAGTAGAATGCGTGCGTCGACACAGAATATTTAACGCGGATCCCGGAGGCTGTGAATCGCCGTCCTTCACTTCAAAACAGGGGCAACCAGTTCTTCTCGGTGTGTGTTCTTAATCCCGAATGGCAGGGAATTTTTTTTTTATTCAATTTCATCTGCCGTAGATCCTACAAATATCAACATAAGCACAAAGAGCCAGGGGATCAATTTTTACTTAAAACAATAATGGAACACCGCTTCCTTCCTTGTATATTTTAATTTTTCTGCTTCTTTGTTTTTTGTTTTTTTGACGTAACGATAGTGCACCGTTTTTTTTTTTCGAAATATTTCACGGCGTGGTGAACACGTTACTGTTAAAGTTATTTTCACCTTCAAGGCCGCCAGGCATGGAACAAAACAAAAAAAAGGGGGGGAGGGGGGGGGGGGGGGGGCTCATGAATTTGCATTAGCACTGAAGAATTTGAAAAAGATGCTAGAATAGAAAACGACGTGAGTAAAACGTCGTACTTGCAGATCATTGAAACAAGAAAGATTTGCTATCTGCTCATGCATCAGCACGAACATTAGCGATGGTTTTCGTATGTCCTCTTTACTTCGCTGCGGATTTTGCGATGTGCGTTACGATCGACATCTGGATGGCAGATAACAGAGGTGTTGATCTTTATCTACGCGTATAAAGACTGCGGCAAGGGCACAATCGTCTGATGAATTCAGAAATCTCTCATCCGCTTTCTAGGTGGAGGTCGACTTCATTTCTTGTTGAACATAAAAAAGAAAACGACTTTCCTCGGTGCAGAAACATGAACAGATTCGAACACTCACTCGCAGTGTCCCTAGTTATCGCTGTATCCCTAGTAGAGTTCAAAAAAAAAAAAAATATCAGTTGAGGGGAAAAGACAATGTCGAGCGATATTTGAAGAGTACTTTGGTGTTCCGACAATCATCGCTCTGGCTTGCAGGAAGTAACAGGTTAAACGCACGAAGGCGACCCAGCGCAGAACACCGTCGCATCGATATCTAGCCAATTGGCCACGGGGTCGGTTACACAGTTTGCGCAAAGCGACGGCCTCCTGCGCACTCTGCGCGCGGCTAAGGAGCAGTTGTGCATTATAGAGTAGGGCGTATTGAAAGTTTATGATGAGGCCATGTTTGCGGTGGATGAGTATGGAGTACAGCCACACAAGCTGACGTACAAGCAGTGGTAATTACCTTTCTCTGGCAGCACTAACTTTAGACAGCAAAGAGAGACAGCTATGTATACGCTTTGCCTTGTGATATTCCGCTTCTCCAAACCTGTGAAAATTACGAGATCGAGCTGTTTGGAAGGTGTATGATGCCTGAAGCCAACCTTGATTCCCGAAGCTTGAGCGAGACGCACATTGTTCGATTTTTTCTTCTATGTAGTTTGCACCTGGATGCGTGATCTCTTTAATCCTTTTTTCCGGTTCGATGCGGGTGTAAAAAACAATTTTGCTCTTGAGTGCGAACTGTGTTCCATTTCTAACGCGTTGTATACCTGTGCGCTTTCATACTTCATCGCGCGCACTCCTGCCTAGAGAAGAAGAAGGTCCCTGATTGTCTGGCGCACGTCACAATGCAGTCGCTCTGAGGCTCTAAGCCAAGGAGGCGGATACTCTGCGTCCGGCCGCGCAATAGCGCGCCTGATAGCGAAACGCGACAGTACCAAACGCCCTGATCGGCCGCTCCATTGCGAGAGCAGTCCGTCTGCCGCGTCTAGCTGTGGTCGTCCGGGGCAGCGGCTGTGCCGCCCGCTGCCGAGTGGCGGCGCTTTGGGCTGCGATGTGGCCACCGCAGGGGCTTCTTACCTACTTGAGCATTCAGGGACCGCGCCCCCTCTCCCTCTCGTCTCTTCTGGCGCCCTCGAAAGCCACGCGTCGTCGCCATTAACAATGGAGACGATTTCCCTTCACTGCAGCCGAGACTCGAAGGACAATGACTCGGGACACGAATGTACGCGTCGACGCGGGCGGCTCTTTTCTTGCCAGTGGGTCGGCCGAGCAATTACGGGTACCGTGGCGTTGCGTTAAACGGTTCATTGTCATCATACAGAACGCTTTGTGCGTGCAAGCTCGTGGCGCTTCGCCTCCCCGACTCTCTTTCCGCGCTACGCTCAACTGCCCTTGAAACACGAAGGTCGTTAATAAAAACGACTACAATGCGAGTCCCGCCGCGCTGCTGAAACTGTCTTGAGGGACTTGGGTCTTCTCTCGCTGCAGCTGTGACCGACGGCGGTGTCGGTTGATTCTGATCCCTTGCACGTGAGCGGATAGTCGCCTTTGCGAAACGCCATGTTTTCCTTGCGTATTGGAGGTTAAAACGGCGCTGCTTCGGTCGTCCTGCGGAATGATTGCTATGGCCTTGCAATGCAGGGATTATTTGACTCATACCCCAATCATTGTTCATCTGCCGTCGAGTTGAATGACAGATCCCGGAGACAACGAAGGCGTGATGTCGCTTGACTCGATGGCGGAGAGTGAAAACAACCAAAATGCGATAGAACTAGAGTAGAATTGTCACATTGTTCGGACTGATAGCACCGAGTCCTTTTTTCCTGTAATTAGACGCCATGAGGTGAATAAAGCGCCGAGCGGCATTAGCTCAGTGCTCAGAACAGATATAATATTATCAGACTAGGCACTCCAAAGATGTGGCCAGATTCGACTTACTCGTTTTGCTGTGCACCTCGTTGGGCCGGCCAGGTTATTTGAATCTAAGCGTAAGCCTTGATCATGTTAAATTTGCGCAAGAAAAGAAAAAAAAAGGAAGCGCATATCTACAGAGCGCGCCTCTCTGATGCCTGGCGGACGCGAGATCTTCTACCCACCATTCTGCTCATTCCAACGCCACCCTCTTTTGTACCCTAGCCAAGCCTAACAATCCTGCTTTCTCCCTGCAGCCTCCCTCTCCGCCGCTTCACCTGCGAGCTCATTGGCACAAACCAGGTTGAAACTTGCACAGAGCAGAGTCACTCGTAGACAGGTGTATATAATCAGGAATAAAAGCTGCTTCATCGCTGTAGAGAAGTGCCGGTTCCTTCGACGATCAGCCTAGGGCGTTCTCGCAGATGCGCAGGTGTTGAAGATTATCTCTTTTCCTGCTTTTCTATTCTATCCACCGACAGCTAGCTATTACTGCACAGAGTGCCGATGGCACCGTTTACGTGGCAGGCGTCTAAGTCCAGGGAGCCTAACGAGATCGCGTCACTCCTGACCTGAGGCAGCGAATGCTCTCGGACTTCCCATTTCCGTCCGATCTCGGCGCTCGGAGGCCCGAAGGGCAAGCGTGTTGTTAGTCTCTCGCCCGCCTCCTTCCTCTGTCTCAGCCCTGCGGGAGACGAGAACAGCTCTCAACGCATCAAGTGCACCACAAACCCACAGCAAAAGCGGTGAGAGGTCCGTCCACCTGAGCCCCAGAGCGGAGAACGATGCCGGCATCGCGTTCGCACCGGGAGGGCCTTTTATATACCCCCTCTTCCCTCCTGTCTCTGTGGGATGTCTTTGGCGGCTGCTATACTCCTTAAAGAGACGCCGAAAAGTCATTACCACATCGGCTGTCTGTCCCAGAGGACTGTGCGAAGGGCGGATGCCATTGCTGGCCCGCGGCTTGGCCAGCCAGTGGTATTAGTGTCCCGCACTGCTTTTTGCAGCCCTCGAGGGGGCATCAAGTTTGTGCGTAGCGAGTGAGACCCGTACGCAGAGCGAGGACGACTACGGTCGCCTGGGATGCTGCACAGCACGCAGGCAACAGCACCTCTGTCTTTCGCTCACTGTCACCGAGGCTTGCTTGCTGCAGCGAAGACAGGTCAGGCAGCGCCACCTGTCTCGGCCGTCTCCTCTATATGACTCTCTCGGGAAAGCGCGCTTGCCAGCTGCTTGAGGGCGTATGTCGTCGCTGCAGGCTTCCTCGACCGAACGCCGGTACCTTCCTCCAGATTTCTCTCTGTCCGCTCAACTTCTTTCCCTCCATCCCCTTTTTCCTTTTCGCGGACAGGCGCTTCGCTGTCCCCATGTTGTTCGTCCATACTGGATTTGCGCTTTTTTTGTTTTCTCTCGTGCTTCCTAATTCGCAGATTTCTCGTCTTATGGCTCCAGTTTGCGCTGTGGGGCCGCTTGCGGGAAGCTGCTATCTTGACTTTCTTCCCATTTTTATCTTTTATTTTTTCCTCCTGCAAAAAACTGCTTCCAGCCTAGCAGCGTGCCGCGGCATCACCGGAGGAAATGGAAGGGGTATCCGCCGAGCGACGATCGCCGTTGACGGCCTCTGCCCTCGAGGCTGCGGCGGCGCGGCACTTTATCGGCGAACAAGAGCGCCCAACGAAGAAGGATGGCTCCGCGCGGCGGCCGTGTGTGTCAGGGGGTCACGCGTTCTCGTCGCTGGCGCTTCTTCTTGGTCCCGCCGTGCTTCAGTCTCCTTTTTTTTTCTGCGTTTGTTTGTTTCGTGACATAATGCCATAACAACGGGGGTGAAGAAGAAGGAACGCTGACGCCCTCGGGAGCCGTTGATAGCAGCTACGCGGAGAAAGCGATACTGCGTCGTAACAAAAGGAAAACGACCGATAACAAAAACAAAGCGTGACTAAAGGAGAAACAAAGGATGAAGAATGTGATAACAAAATAAAATAGACCGAAATGACGCAGGAAAATTTGCAGTTTGGCGGCATTGGCGGTCCAGGAAATGTATTTAAGTAAACGTAACTGACGAAGATGGGAGTTGGGCAACCGGGTTGCGAGGTAGAGCTGCAAGTTACGTTGCACAAAGGGTAATGTTAACTGTCAGCCCATCGTCTCGGGCGATGCTCCGCCGTGTACATGGTTCAGGCCCGTGTGCAACATAACGGGAAATCTCTTCCCGGTGTCCGTAAAAGGGGGAAATACGTGACGACATCGCGAGCGACGGGCAGCTGAAAACGTTGCCAGGGAGGACGCCTCAAACGCCTGTCACGTCAGAAGCGTTGCACAGGGGCGCTGGGTGATTCGCTGTCTGCTCGTGTCCTCCTGGCGCTGCTTGCGCTAACCGAGGGTTCCTGGGTGAACGCTGTGTTCCTGGGTGAACGCGGCCCACATTTCTTTCACGGACATCATCCATCCGTCTGGATCTATCAGGCGGAAGCGACTTTTTACATCGGCGGCCGCGGCATCACAGGCAGCGCAGGCTCTCCGCATCCGCGATGTCTTAACGCCCAGAGAAAACGCTGGGTGGTAAGGCGGTTAAGATGGTGTCCGTAGAGCGGCGGGAGAACTGCCATGGGCTGGCAAGTTCCGCCATTCGGAGCCAGTGGCATGGCGTGGTGTACGTGGCTGAAGGTGGGGGAGGCGGAGGGCATGTAATCGGCTGGGAGCGGGCTGCGCTGTGCCGGATTTGGGTGCTCAGGGGCTGTCCATGGTCGCCAGAAATGGGGACATCGCAGCATCCACATGTTGATATACCGCCCTGAGATGCCTTCAAGGCGTCAGCTGTCAATGTAGTTTGCCAGAGCCTCAACGTGTCCATCGTAATGTACCAAATTATACTTTCGTTTACGTGATGGTGATGATGGCGTCAAGCTGTAAGCGACGTTTGGCCTGGCAATAAGTATGTCGCCCATTGTCCGTGGTGTGCCTCATATTGGAAAAGTAATCGCATGTTCTAATGTTTTCTAAAAATGAATGCAAATGTCTTCTAAAAGAGCTCGACCTTCTGCACAGAATCCGCCCCTACCGCCCTGTCATGCCTGATATGAGAGCGACCTCAGATTAAAGCGGGAACAATAGGCGCTTCGGTGTCGTTTTCATTCAGGTCTCTCGCCATGATTCAGTGGTCTGAATTGCTGCAGCATTGAATTTAATGGCTCAATAATTCAAGGTATTGAATCATTCAACCTTCGCGTTAAGAGTTCCTAGAAGGCGCTACGCTCATGGCGAGGAAAGGTGTATACGCTTGCCGTAGCGAGTGTACTTTTATGGGATTCCATGGAGTGAACCTGTATTTGACCTAGGCTTGATATTAAGAATTTATATATTCTTCTCTTTACATTCTTAAAGAGGCAAGAGGAGCGGATGGAACGTATCATAGTTAACGAGAGAATCTTCCAGCTCCGTTATGTAATGTATACCAAGGACAATGTAATGTAAGAATTTTTCTCATCGATTCCATTCCAAACTTTCTGCACCGGCGTTGAGCAAATAACGAGTAGAACAGATTTAGATTAAAATCGTTGTTTTATCTTGCCCCAGAAAATGAAGGAGTATTCTTGCGTATACGGGAAAGCACGCCATGCATGTTTCAATTTCTACGCACCTGCAGTCAGCAACTCGCGTTTTAAGGCGAAAGCCTTTAATGGTTCATTCTCCCGTCCGTCCGTCCGGCGTTACATCCAGCGCCTAGGGTGATTCATCCACGAGTGCAGTTGCCGAAAGGTGACGTCATCTTCGTCGACAGGTGGAGCTGTCGGCGCGGCGGCCTCGAGCGCGGCTCCGTCGCCAGTTGGTGTGCGGCAGCTAGTGGAGGAGGATGCCCCCCAAGCAGGGCAGCCGTAACAAACATAGGCAGTCACTGGCAATCGAAGTAGCGCGACAAAGCCTTTGCCTGGCTCACTTTAGGCTGTCAAAGTGCCCCCGTAGTTTTTTTTTTTTTTTTACAGCAGTGTTTTGTATCAATGCCCTGGGAGTGACATGTTTAGACTTGTTTTTTTTTTTTTTCATTTCTTCGTCAAATGCCTTTGAGTGCTGAACAGAAGGCTCTTTTTAAATGCTGGGCATAAAACGACCGAAAAACCATGGCGGCCTCTAATGACAACAAAAAAAGAGCACATGCACGAAGGACCAACTCGCCCCTCTCTCCTTTTCAATCGTCGGCGCACCGTTCGCGGCATCCGCCTCGGCCTGAAATGTATTTCGCCGCAGTGGCGCCGATAACCCGATAACCTCATTTGTGGAAGGTGCCTCTTCGTTTTGATCGACGCCACTGTTTTGTCCCTTTTTTTTTTCTCGCTTCTTTCTTTTGTACCGTTTACGCGTGCCTAACGCACGCGGCGTACGCTGCTTCTCAGAATTGTGCGCTTCGGCTGTGAACCGAGACGTGCCCGTTCCACGTCTGCCGGGGCGAACAAAAAAACAAAACAAAGGAAGGGATCCCGGCGACGCGCTACGCTCGGCCGCTCTCGAATTGGACGCCGGACGCCCGCAACGCCGGCGACGCGTGCCCTTTCTGCGCCTCCATTCTTCGCGCGGAGACGACGGTGCTCCGTTGGAAGGGATGCGACCCCCGTGCGTGGCGCAGGTAAACAGACCCATAGAGGGCGCATCGGCCCCTGGGTTGAAGCGCCATGTGACGCCTAATGCGCCCAGGGGAAGAAGTACGGTGGAGTGCGCGCGGTTAAACGCCACTCGGCTTTGAGAAAGGCTGGCGATATCAATTCTGCGGAGTTTTCAATGCAGAAATGCGTTACAATTACAGGGTTTGCGTATTTTAGTGAGCTCAACTTTGCACCCGCACTTGGCGCGAGCGCGTCACCTTTTAGCCCCATCTCGTGTACAAGATGCCAACTGGTCCCTGAAGGGCTGTTGGCTGGAGGCGTTACAGGTTAATCTCTGGCGAAATGGCAGAGCCCCTGACACTGGCGGCTGGTACACGCGCTTTCCTGGAAACAAATCACGGAACGCGTCGCTGAAAACTTTCACCTTGGAATACTTTATAATATGCGCGTAGCAACAGGGCACTAAACTGCTTCTAGCATTTGTATAGGCGTAAGTTAGCTTTGCAATGCATCGTCTTATTCGGGTTTCTACGTGTGGTTCTTTATTGCGCACACTTATTGAGGGAACCTTTATAACTTCAAAGCGCAGTGAACATATTAACGACTTCTGCTTATTGTTTGCTGGCTTGTCTGATGCGTGTTATTTTTTCCGCTTCTTGAATACTGTTTCGAGAAATTTTCGGAATAGTTTATATATTTTGTCTTGTTAGAATGTTCTTTAACTTGGAATTTTGAATATTTGATCCAATATAGGTTTATGCGATAATGTTCAGTGCTCAGCTGTGTTCTTTTAAGCGTTGCTTTAGTTGGTTTATTACTTCAGAGTTGTGCAGCTGTTTATTATTTTGACGATGGTATACTTGTACATTAATCTTGCATCTTTGTGTTCCGTTTTTGCTATACCATTTGTCGCCTGCCTTTGAACCAAGCTGCTTTCCCTTCGAAGGAGGTCACCAACAGTGAATTAAATTAAATTTGAATAAATAACTACAGGCATGAATATGAGGTTTCCGTTTGTTCTGTCATCAGCACCCTTTGTTGTTTTAAATAAGGGATTCCTTTCTCTTCAGCTTTTCATCTGTTGATTCATTTCCAGTCGGCGCACCTTTTTCTACGGACACACTGCAATGTAGACTGGTTGTGTATCTGCGTTTCACCAAACTAGAGCGCCTAATCTAGCGTGCCGAACTTCCTGTATCGTTTACAGGAAAAAGTGAAATTCTTCTGCCAGACTCCATATAATTGCAACGTCAACACGCGTCGTGAATAAGTCACCAGAGCATTCCTGCCACATTGCTCCTCATCTTTCCGGAGTGATGAATATAACAGCAGGTCGGTCAGAGCATCGAAAAATGCGCGGGAGCGGTGGAAGCGTTAAATTTTCCTTTATCATAAATTTATTTCCCAGCTAGAGAGAGACCCCAGGCATGTACGGTGCAGAGAGCGCTGCTCCTTCCACCGCAGCTCCTTTTGCTTTCTTTCATTCAGCCCTTTTCATTCTTTCTCTCATCTTCTGCTCTCTCTGGGGAGCGGCGAATGCAACTTGGCACAGTGTTCGGCGATTTTCGTGGGCAGCACTTAAAAACAGCTCGGAAAGCGGGCGAGTCGGGGGTAGGACGGGAGGCTAAATGCGGAAATGAAATGGTCGAGAGATAGTCTTGGAGAACACCAGAGACGAAACAAAGGACGCAGACGTAGAGCACGGGCCTGCTTTACTGAGCTCCTGTTGTAGCCCTGCGAGAGCGAGCAAGAAATAAATGAGAGTAAAATATATGGTGGAATTAAAACTGGGATAACGAATGACGACGTCTTTGTTCCCGCTGTCTCTGCATATTGAGCCGTCGTCTTCTCTCTTATTCATGGCTTCGTTTTAAAACGAGTCTTGTTTCGCGGACAAAGGAATGATGGGCGAAAAAAACTGGACTCAAGGCTCGCTTTGCCGTTCCTCGCTTCTTTCGTCCTTCTTCCCTGAGCTTCGCCGCCAGCCCGTCACGGTTCCCGGGCCGCTAAGGAGGCAATTACTGGCCTGCCGCGGCTGGAATGCGCGGTTTTTCTTTTGACAACTGAATCTATAGCACTTTGCGCGTGTGCCGCCGCGTGGCCTGCATACTTCTTTCGTGGCCATTTTTCTGCCCTTGCAGTCTGTGTTCTCCCAATATGCGCTCTCTAAAAAGTTTGTTTTCTATGCTACTTTTTTTTTTGTCTGTGTGCCTCGGGATGTCACGGTTCTCTCAGTTATACACAGTTTTGCCACTCAGTCTGGCGTTTCCTTCTTTTCCCCCGGCTGGTTTCGTCACTTTGGTCATACCACTAGGTATTAATCTGCCTGAAGTAAACGTTATAAGGTAGACGCTTGGGCTTGTTGGTTAGACATTATCGGTGCAGCGCATGCGACTAAGACGGGAAGAGACACAGACACAACGTTACAAGTCGTGATTGCTAGTCCTCAACACACACAGAAAAAGACTCCCTTCGTACGGCATTGCTGACTTGGGCGCGACGTCTGTCGGTCCAAGAGGATGGATATCAACACTGAAATTAAAAACGCAGACTGAGGAGTGTTCAGTTCATCTTCTACCGGTTGCTTTAGGAGATCCTGAGACATTGACGGCGCCTTCATTTTTCCCCGCAGCAAACACATACACGACTGAGCAGCAGAAGTCGAGCGCTGTTATTATACCGGTCGTTTCGTTACCCCTGTTTTCGCTACAGCACGGTTCAAGTGCAGCGACGCTGTTTCCGAAGTGGTGGAGGTGGGTAAAGTGCGTTGTTGATGAAAACATTAATTACGAGTGAGAGAGAATGAGTTTATGGATGGAAGCGAGCGTGCTGTACTGGTAGCGCCCCTAGTCTGTGTAGAGACGTGGCGCGGCTACGAAGGAGATACAAACAGTGGTAAATAATGGCTTGAAACAACACGAAGTGACAAAAGGCATGAAATGGTGTATATTCGGCTTGCGTTCGCTACTCGCACGCTGTTTTGTCTCGCCCAAATCCACGCGCAGTGGGAGACATCGCGAGGGTTGCACAGATCGAAAAACAAGCGCAGCCTTGCCTGTATCGCGTGATGGGGATGTGGCGTGTGCTGCCAGCGTCGGCAAAGAACTGAGCGGGGGAGGGGGAAAGGATTGGAAGGAAAGCGACTTTTCGGGTCAGTTCGGCGACGTTCGGCGAACGTCTCCTAGTTTTTGCCCTGCCCTGCAGGCTGCGATCCTCTGCCTGGATTGCGTTTTTTTTTTCGTTCTTTTACTTTTTTTTTCGTTTAAACACCGTAATGACATTCTTTCGTGCAGCGCCGCACGAATCTGTGCCAGTTGTTTTTTCGGCATTCCCCTTATTTTGCAGACGCTGATAGACGTCATTTCGAGCGTAGTGCGACCAGGTCGTGATTAAGAAGCAGCTGCTGGCCTGGGACACGACACATCCTTGTCACGAACATAAGCAGAGAGCGACGCGCTATTGTGAACATCTCGGGAAGGTTGCGGTTATTAATCCTGAACATTTCGGCCTTTATAAAAGAGAGAAAAATCCGGCACGCATTTCGCATATCCTTTAGTTATTTTGTTCTTGCGACTCACTTGGGCCCGTCTTGGGCCCGTCTTGCCCCGTGATTTGCTGCAATTTCCATTAGAAGTTTGTTTGCAGCGAAAATGAAAAATATAATTACGAGGCGCAATAATACACCCCGAAAACAAGTAAAGAACATCCTGAATACAAGCTATCTCGTTTTTCTTCCGCGGCAAGAGAAGCAAGCAAGAGAAGGTCAAGGTCGAGATGACACGTAGATTCTGTAATTCCAGTACTGTGCGTTTCTTTTTTTTCTGCTCTTCGACATTAGCTGAAGCGATGCTACGTATCCTCTACTCCGCTGTTCTGCCGCGATCGTCGCGGTGAGTGACAACGACGCTACAAAATTAAGTAATTTTTTTATTGTTATACACACCCGGCTTCGATATAAACCTTGTAAAGGCGCAAGGCCCGCCGACCGTGACGACCTGTCCACAAGTCGGAGTCTACTTTCTCGGCACACCCTCGAACGAAAACATAACGTGAAAAAGGCATGTTTACAACTTCGAAATAAAGAAACTGACTGGCTTACGCACGCCCAAGAGATTAAGAGCTTAATAGAGAATTTTAGCATAGCGCGACTCACTCGCATTGACGCATACAGCGCCTGCCGAGCTAGTGTCAACGCGCGTGCGCAGTGGTAGCTGACCCCTCCCCTCAACTTCCTTCCCGTTCCTCCCTCCCCGCATTCTCGGCGTAGCGATCGGCTGCGGCAAAGAGTTGCCGTACGGCTGTTGCGTTTTCGCTAAAATTCTGTAGCGCTGGGAAGAAAGGTAAAGCAAAGGACATTGGTTGCGGTTTGTTGCTAGAAACTGGCGGGAAAATGTCTGCTACCTTAAAAACTGCAGTACGCTCAAATATTGCGTCATTTTCCTTCTCAAAAATTTCACCAAATGTTAATTTCTTATGAATCGCAGCTTCGAGATTTCTCTCTTTCTTTCTGCAGCGATTTCTTACCGAATCGTATCTGCAGGCACCTGGAAACGGGATCCAGAACGGGACTTGATTACGCTTCAACGAAACAAGTGCACGTCTCCGGGAAATGGCCCGTAATCTAGACAAAAAGGAGTAACGGGGAGCGACAGGCAGCAGCAGCAGCAAGAGCATGCAGCCATCGGGCGAAGATTTCTCGTTCCAAATGACTCGGACGGCTTGAACCGCCGCGTCTAGGCGCTCATCTTCATTTCGATGTCTTCCTATGGGTCGTATTTCGCGCGGCCGGTACTCACGGTGAAACGCTTTCGCAGATTCAGCGGAAGCTTTTCAGGAGGCCTGGTCCCATCCCTCTCTTTCGTGTTGTTTGGATTTCATCGCCGTGATTTATCTTTTTTTTTTTCCCCTGTGAGTACGGGTACGGTATGAGTACGGGTAAAACGGTGAAGACGGCTGGCTGGAGAGAACTGGCGCCTATAACACAACGGCGCTGCGCTCCTTAGAAAACTGCAGCGGTGCACACGCGAGCAAAGCAGTAAACGTGGATACAAGCGACTCATATTTCTCGCAGCTGGCGGCTTCGCATGCATCACTGGAGCCGCCTCCTTCAAACGCCCGTTCACTTCTGTCGCCTTCGTGTTCCCTTCCGTTCTCCTCGATATACGTCCTTGCTCGCTTCTTGCATTGTGTAACGGTGCGCGCACCGCACATCGAAGATTCGAGCCCCCCTTTTCTTTCTCCTGCTATCGTCTTAGTTTTCCCAAGCGAACCGCGGCGGCACGTGGGGGATTTGCCGGACGAGATATATTTCCTCTTCGAGCCCCAGGAGGGACCTTTTCTAGCGCCCGTATATATATATATACACACCGAAGCAATTTTGGAGCTAAATTATGTTTCACGCTTGAAAAAGAGAAGAATGAAGTCCCGGATGAAGCGGTCGGCACAGCGCCGCGAAGGCAATTTGCGCGAAGCATTATGCAGAAAGTCACCGGCACGACGGAGGCCCGGCTGCCGAGCGACGAATTTAAGAGCTGCAGCGGTTTCGAGAGTCCGCCGAGGCGGAAGGCCGCCTTCCCGTTTGTCCTCTCTCGGTGCCCCGGTTTTGCTCCGGAGGCGGGGAGAGACGCATCGGCCTCCGAGTTGTTCTTATTCCACTGGCGTCCGATTCATAATTGGGTCACAATAAGAGGGAAATGGCGGAGGCGACTCCTTCTTGCTGCTTGCAAATGTGCCGGCTTCTTTTAAACCCATTTTTTTTTTTTTATTTCAAGCGCGTATTGAGCTCAAGCACCTAATTGGCAAGCCGTGGCTTTGTCACTTGCTTCTTCTACGAAGTCTAAAGTGGAAATTGATTTTGTGACCGTGATTGAAACAAACAAAAAAAAACATTTTCTTTTTGTTTGCTCCATTGTACACTTTCTTTGGACGTTCTGCAGTAAAGCTGAGCGTCCGATCTCGTGTTAGTTTTCGTTTGTTTCTGCGCTTTTGTAACTGTCGAGGATTCTTCAGGGATACATAAATTTCAGAGACAACCGCTTTAACAACAGATAACAAGCATGTCGGCTTGTTCGTGCAATGAAGAGACAGGAGGCTTTTGCCTTCTAACAACAATAGGGTAAAAAACAACAACAAAGGAATGAAAAACGACTGGAAAGTACAGAATGAAAGCATGACTCTGGCAGGTGGCGTGCAGAGAGCAACCCAGGAGGCAGGTGGGCCGCCTAGGTCAGGGGACCTTGTGAAGGCGTCATCGCAAACTGCCCATCGTGGGAGGCGGCAGTTAAATTAATGTTTGATCGCTCGGGAAGAGCAACCTGGTCCGCACAAGGCCCAACACTGGTAGCAGCAGCCATCGCAGGGCAGTTGGCGCATTGCCTAACTGCTGCACCACTGCGCCAGGAGGGGTACGAGGACTCCCAGGGATCTATGAATGCAAAGGAGAGAATTGCCTTCTGCGTATATGGGAATTAACCTATATACGCTATCGCGTCGTACCCTTAAGGCGGAACTTGAGTGTGCCCCTCCAATTTTTTCAGATGGGTTATGGCCGCTGGCTGGAGCGTGATAACAGCGTCCGGTGTGAGCAACTGCTAGTTTTGTTCTCAGATGGGGTCCGCGGCAGATCTCGTTCATCCCTGTCACGAACCGAAACAGCCTTTTTCTGCCTGGCTGTCGCTTAAGACCTTCGTCTCGGTCGGTACCACAGTTCTTGACGGCAGAGCCCAGTATCTAAGTTGTTTATCAAGGCGCCGATGGGGAAGGTTTCCATTCAGTTGCACCGGCGAATGCTTAAACTTTGCATAGCTTCGCCTTCATCCTCTATTTAAGTCCCACTGGAAAATGAGGAAGGAATTACGGCTTAAAGCGGTGAGGCAGCGCAAACAGCCGCCGCTTTCGGTCGATCCCATCCTGCTACGCCATCTTCTGGATGCAGGGGAAGGCGTCACAGCTCCCTCGGGAATCATTGCGCCGGGATTATTCGACGAAACTAATTAACGGAACCGCCGGCGCCGCAGACTGCGCGCGACCGAGGGAAGGGGAGGGAGAGAGAGCTGAAGATGGTAAGAGAGTGAGGAAGCGGCCAACCCGCAACCCGTGCAAGCTCGGCAAGGGCTCCCTGGACACTTTCGCGCAGCACCCGTTAGCGCGTTCTCACGAGTGCCGTGCATCGCTGTTGAAAACGATCTGGCGAAATGTCGCTTTCTGCAACGGTTGGAACGAACCTTGCATACTTCGCCATCGAATGTATTAAATATTTAACTGCGCTGGCAGGTTCACGAGGCCCCATGCAAAAGTGCGGCGGCAGCTGCCCTTCCTTTCTCAAGGGTGTAGTCGAGGTCGAGGAGAACGACCGCCAGTGTCGAGTGGCGTACGAATAGCACAGGACGACCGATAGACAGGGCGGTGTCTTAGCGGTGCGGTCGCTCTGTAGCGCGCGGGGAGTGATCAAGAAAGTATTTGCTGGTAGATGGTCACTCTTTCACAGTACGATAGCAAGTTGTCATGCACAAATCAAGAGTCTGGAACTTTTCTTTTTCACGAGATTTAGATTGAATAATCACTGGCTAATGGCTGTGACGGGGAGGTTTTAAACAACGCGTATGCCTAATTTTTCGCCTTACCGTTGCTGCCATTAGAATGGGTTTAATGCCAGCCAAGTGTCCGTGAGCTGCTTTTCTTTGTCCTGTAAATTGTATGGTTATGTAAGTGAAGGCAATAAATACACTACACTTCCTGTTGTATTGATTCGCATGATTCGTTGTCATCGTGCGGCTCTCATGCAAGTACATGGGAGAATTGAAAGAGAAAGCTCAAATACGGTAGTCCCGTCATTCTCACAGGACAGCAAAATCACGCGCTTCGGGAGAACTTGTTTTATAGTGCAGCGGTCAAAAAAAGGATTCAGTGTAGCAGGGCGGAACAGAGATGTGGACATGCGCACGACATTGTATATACGGCGTCTGTTTTCGCTTTTGTTCCCGTGTTTCGCGCAGTTACCTTCGGACGAGATACGAGCTTCGGACGAGAGAAAATGCGGAGGACTTCGGCTGGACCGACTACGTCCAGGATCCAGTATTGAAAGCATTCTTTTTCGATAAGGAAAGCATTCTTTTTCGATTCGTCCTGATGGCACTGATCAGTCTTGGCTGTGATGACAGAGCCACTGAACGTTACAGATTGCGCATCATTAACCTTGACACCACAGGCGACAGGTGTAAGTTATAGAAGAGCAAATAAAAAGAGAAATCGGGAAATGGATCGGTATAATATACGACCGCTCAAGTTGGTGGGTTAGGTTTCTCTCCTGTTAAAAGACGCGCCCGTTGTTCACGTTGGCGAGCCAGAACGGCGGTCATCAACTCTCTGCGACGTGGGCTCAAAACTACCTGACAGGTTCGACAGCGCTGCGCGCAACTCTCGAGAGGTGGCGTAAGTGGTGGCAGGCAAATGGGGGCGACCGCCGCTGCGCGCTGAGCGGGCGAATCAAAGGCGGCGGACACGCGCGCATTACCAAGTTTGTGCCGAGAAGATTGGGCTTGATGAAAGCGGAAGTGATGCCGCGCTCGGAGTGTCGCCGTGTCCACACTTTCCCCGGCCAGCAGGGAGTGTGGATAAATGTGTGTGTGTGTGTGGGGGGGGGGGGGGGGGGGGGGGGGGGGGGGGGGGCGTGAGGGGAGTTTGAGAGAAGGCAGCGTGTCGCAAGTGATTCTCACTCCGCTCCGAGGCCGGCGTCCTTGTGTACGCCAGCAGTCCGGGGCTCAGGGTTAGCGGGCCTGCACGTGCGTGTGCGGGGCACGCACGCGTTTCGTGCATGCTGCTGCCACCGACTAAATTGAGATCCTGTGGGTGTATACATCATCATCAGCCTGACTGCACCCATTGCAGGACAAAGGCTTCTCCCATATCTCTCCAATTAACCCTGTCCTCAAGTGGGGCCTAATATACGGAGAAGCAACAACTTTTTCTTCATAGAAGAAGGAACTTTGTACTGAGATCGGCAGAGAACTGCAATGCCTGTGATTTTTGAAGGGAGGGCAGTTTACAATTTGTTTCAGTGCTGCTAAGGAAGGCACAAACGGTAAAAGGCTAAATAACGACAGTACCCATATTATTCGCAGAGCAAGAGCATCATGTCGCAGCATAAAGTAACCATTTCGCGAAATACGCGGCAAACATGGACGAGTGATGATCAAATGCAAAATTTGGTAGTAATCATCGATCGCATACTGATTGTGCCATTCTTTTTTCTTTTGCTCTTCTGCGATGCATTCTCAGTCGTTTCTGGAGGTTTTGTCGTTTTATATACTATATTGCCTGGTTGGTACCTCCATTCGCGTTTAAGGTCCCAATGCGAATAAGGCTGTGAGGGACACCGCAGTGGAGGGATCCGGATATTTTGACTCTTTAACGCGCGCTGACATCGCACAATACACGGGCCGCTAGCTTTTCGCCTTCATCTAAATGCGACTTCTGCAGCAGGGATCGAACCCACGTCTTTCGGGGATCAACAGCCGAGCAGCTAACCACTTAGCCACCGCGGCGGCTGAGAGAGCTCTTTGGTGCAGGCTGCTTTAGGACCTGGCATCTGTGGAGTTTCCATCAGCTCGTGCCACAAGGTCGTAGTCGCCAAAAACAGCACAATATTAAAATCGGCCTCCCGATAGCATGGCTGAAATCTGTTAAAGCACGCATCTATGTTTAAGTGCAATTTAAAAGTACCTCAGGTAATACTGCATAGTGGAGAGCTGTCATTTTTTGTATTTCGACAGCGTTAGATATACCCTTAGCTCTTTCTACAGTTTTGCGAAGTTGGCGTCAGCGTCCACAAATCCGCCGCCGAGCACCCACCGTCCGAACTGCACCTCTCGCCATCGAGCCCAGCGACTCCCACCCGGCACCTCCCGCACTTCTCAGCTCCTCCAGCATACGAGGCGGATTCCCTAATTTATCAACTATAACATGTGTATTGCTTCGCGATTGCAAACCACCTAACGCAGGATGATTCGTTTCCACAAACTCGTAACCGTCTTGTGAATTTTCTATTTTGTGCAGTGCGCTACTTGCTTATGCTTATTGTTAACCCCACTCCCCTCTATTTATTCGGTCCTGAGGGTTAACAAATAAATCAAATAAATGAGTAAGGTACTCTCCAATACCTATTTTCCTCTCTTCTTTACACCTGTTATCCAGTTCACTGAGGTTTCTCTGGAAAGATCGGCTCAGTGGCATTCTGTTGTCCCACGGTGAGCATGTTTCATTCACGCAACGAGATGGTTCACTTTCAAGCGTAAACGATCTCGTAAACAGCGGCAGTAAGATTTACGAGAGCCTTTTGTCGCGTTCATGAAAATATTGCAGAGTTAGGGTAACTGAAGCTACGCGCATACACAGTAGTCACGTTTGTCTTGATATATGGCGGACGCGCTGGTCTAGGAGGGTAAAAAAAAGCCGCAGTTTTTGAAATTAATTATCCAAAGTCCTCCACTGCTCACCCCTTATCTATGGAACATTTTGTAGCTTTGGCACGTAGTTCATGCTTTTATTTTCGCGTGCGTGGGTGCGCCTGTGCGCATATGTGGGAGCGGAGGGTTTACAAGCCAAGAGATTAAAACCTCCATCTATCGCCATTTCAGAAAAACGTATTGAATGTATGCCTCCAAATACACCTGCCGACACCCCTCTGTTCCTTAATTTCGCGACAGCGCGGTTTTAGTTAATAAATGAGCTACCCGCGTGTGCAGTATCAGACGACGCCTGTTCTTGTCTCGCGACTGGGTAATTAAAAATGAAAAGAAAAGTAGATCGATTCGAATTATACGTGGGTAAACGCAGGACGAAAAACGGGACGGAGAAATAAATGCAGCAAGAACATCACTATTGCATTTACAAAGCGAAAACGCCGATTATCTCGGGTAGTCCCGGGGTATTAATTAGTCCGGACGTCAAAGGGCCACGAACGCAAGCGCTCGGTCCACGAGAAAGAATATCAGCAAGAGAAATTCGTTTTCTTTTCGCTTGTGTTGTGACGAGCGCGGTATTTATTTTGTTTTCGCTTAACTGCCCTCCTGCGTATACCTGGTACCACCGCCGTCGATAACTCCTCGTCACCGGTAATGACATATTCAATAGTTAATCAAGCGCAGAAGGTCATCGTACCTTCAGCCAAATGGGGTGTGGCCCGGGCTTCGTGACCGCGGCGTACTTACCGAGGGCGCTGTGAGAGAAAGAGCGGGCGAAAGCAAACGCCGCAACTCACGCACATTCATTAACGCCGCTGCGAAATGCGAGCCCTTTCATCGGTATATCGACTTGGGAAACGCCGAGCCTCAGCCTTGCCTAGCAGAGCTGCCTAGCGTTATACCGCGATATCGCTCCTGGCCTTGCCATATTCGCCGCCAGTTCTTTTAAATGCGTTCGCTCGATAAATGCGCAATATTTTCGCGAAAGCAGGCGTAACGATAGCAGAAGCCGCTAGCACCAGAGTGCAATGATGTCTGGCGTTTTGTTCATTTTCGTGACTATGGCGTTCGGGTATATTCTGTGCATCTAAACGGAAGGGGTTCGTAACGATCACCACCGAGCTCGTCGCATAGCCTGTGTACGCTCTATTTCGGAAAGGGTGTCACCTTAAATTTATAGGTCCTTAACGTGTAGTGCGTAAAACAGGCAATGCACGACCCTGCACGCACGACGCTCTGCTGCAGTCGTATATAGCGACCCGTCGTCACAAAAATGCTCGGACAGGATGCAGTGTGCTTAATCATTTATTTCATACTGCTCAATGGTGGCTCCACCACGACCGAATTCATGCATTTACACGCAACCGTGACAGAGGGATTGACTATCGCGGCACTCAAGCGAGAAGACGCGACACCCCTAATTCGGGGGAAGCGGGCCGCAATGACAGCAGCGTTTCGGTGCGAAGACTGTGGCCGAATAATAGTCCCTAACATGAAATAACTCTGACGGCTCTATGCATACGTACAGTCTTTTTCAAAAGTTTAGAGCCCAGGGGGTTTGCTTCTAAGCCTCGTAGTGGGACTCCTGTAACATTCTGGGTAGCCCTACCCATCGGAGGAGGCAGGACCAGAAATCTTCTTACCTTGAGCAAATTTGGAGAGCTGGAGATGCATTACGAACCAGACAGTGTGCTTCAGAAGCAAACCTTCTGGGCTCCAAACTTTTGACAAAGGCTGTGCCGCATCCAGAAGTCCTACCACCTGAATTGTTCCAGTGCCTCGTTTCCATTCGTCCTAGCTACAGCGGCGACATTACGTTCTGTGGTACAGTGATGCAAGCATTATTACGCTGCGCGCACACGCTTCAGTGAGCGAGTCGAGCTGGGAAGCTGTATCTCAAGTTTGGCGGCGTGACAGTAGAGCCCGTAGACTCGCCGGGTGCAGAATGGCGTCATCCTTTGCCGTTCTAGTTGCGACCATATTTACAACGGCGCCTCGCGTCTTCCTGTTCTTCGCAGTCGGTGTGACGCCCTGGACATCGTGAACGCGTACGCTTTAGCCCAAGCGCCGCCAAACCAGCGGCCACTAATTGTGGCATCCGCCATACGCCAGAGTCATGTAGGGGCGATTGCGCGTCTGGGAGCGTTTCTGTTGCGTCGCCAGATAATAAACGAGCCGAAAATACGTTGCGAAAGACATGGAATAAGTCTGGAGGCAGGCAAATACACTTTGCCCCTTCTTTAACGCGTGTATTTCGTCCCCTGGGTTCAAGGCTGTTTCCTCTGCAGAGCTCCGTGGCTCTTGAGCCCACTTTCCGACCTCCCCTTTTTCCCGAACGGAGGAAAGTGTGGCCTCTACAGCGCTCATATCTGCCTCGGCTCTGTGTCACTCGGCTTGTGGAGAACGTTCCCCCGGACGTACGGCTCGCCGGCGTCATCGTCAGAGTTCGTCGCAACCAAATTGCCAGCTAGCGTTCAACTGCTGGTCATTGAGAATGCTGCTGAAGATCCAGAATCAGTTGCAAATACAACATGAGAAATATTGCACAAATAGATATCCCGTAGTCAGAAACTCTGCAGGTACCTCCTGTAGAATACATTTCACTTGTAATAACTGCGATAATAACGCAAGAAATGATTATGTAGACATAGCTTTGTGTGTCGGTAGTGGTATGGCTAATACAAAAGGGCACAGGGGTATTTAGTATAATGAATGCAGGGGTAATGCAATACCAAAAATAAAAACAATAATATTCACGAATGGGCGCTGTCGATAGTGGGCTCTGCCGCATGAATCAGGTGACCGTGGCCCATGTAAATTTTCGGGTACAGAAAAGGATTTGTGAGGAAGGGTCAAGGTGTCAGGCCGAGCTCCCCTGCTGCTCCGCACTAGCAAAAACAGGCTGACGGCAAGTAACCTTCGAGAAGTGCATGGCAACGCATGAAACCGCAGCGGCGCTGATTTAGCTACGCTGCGAAATATGGCCAGAACGGACGCGCTTTCCGGCTGCGTCTGCGCTATAGGTTTGCCGGCCTTCGGTAAAAGCGGCCAGCCGTGCGCGCTTTCGTGAGTAAACTGGTGCGGCTGCGTTGCGATAGTGCAACCGGGCCGTTTCGCTGGAACCGCGGCCTCCGTTCTGTCCGCTCTGCTGCTGCCAGCGCCGGACTGCAGCGCGGTGTGTCGTTCGCCACACGTGCCGGGCGGACAAATTTGATCCCCGGGCTGGCTCGCACAGCAGTCACGTCGACACTTAGCGAATCCGTGTACGGGTGCTGCTTCCATTCCATACCCTACACATCACGCCCAGCATGGCCGGCGGAGTGGGTGGGGGGATAACTGAGCGGCAACGAAACGAAACGCGATGGGCTGTTGTGAAGCAAAAAGAACAGTGGAGAGGAGTTAATGGTGGCGTGGTCTTCTGCGTTGTGTGTGCTCGGAGGGGCTGCTCAGGCGACGAAAGGCACCGGGGACACCGATTAGATCGACCCGTGCGTGATAGCCTTCTCAGTGTGTGCGACGGCTGAGAGCACCGCAGATATTTCCGCTCATTCGTCTCCACATGCATCTCAATCACTCATTTCCTCACGCTGAGGTTGGCGTGCCCACTTGTGGTCAGACAGTGACTGCGCCTTTCTTATAATCAGAACACCATACCATTTATTTCTCTATTAGTTGCTATGAAGGCGTCTATGACGATCTGCTTCTGAGCCAGCCTGACGGCGCAGGTTCAATCGCGGCGGCCGCTTTGTGGAGGCGAAACCAAAAGGCGCCCATGTGTTGTGCGATGTCAATTCAAGTTAAATAACCCCAGAAATTAATCCGGAGTCCTGCACCACGGAGCTCTTCCTCTCTTCATTCTTGCTGTCACTCCTGTATCCGTTCCCTCACGGGGCACTTCCAACTGTCCACCGATAGGCGAGACAGTTACTGCGCCTTTCCGCTTCCGCAAATCTTGCGGGATCGATTCTCGCCGCGTTGATGCGTTAACTGCAAAGTCGAAGTGCAAAAAATGCTTGCGTAGTGATTTTGCTGTTCATGTTAGTGAATTCTAGTTGGTCACAACTAACTCGCAGCCCTCCGATGCGGCGTGTACCATATACTAGGTATCGCTCTAATTCGTTAAAATGTTATTCAGTGATTTGATCGACCGGTGGCACTTATCGACGATACAGGCGGGTTTTCACTTCTTCCCTGCTCCTTTGAACTCCTTCTTATAATCTAATCGAGCCTCCCACGTTCACTGCCGTGGCAGACGTGCCCTTGAACGCGTACGTGATGTGAGTGAACCAAAGGGAAGTGAGCTTATTCGCAGCTCGCTGTTCAGCTCGGAAGACTCTGTTCAGGCGTCTGTTTTCTGTTCGTGTTATCCGTTTACGTTTTAGCTCTGCACCTTTCAGCGTGATTCAGCGTGTGGGAGGGCAGTAATGCAGCGGAACCGCACGTCGCACCGCTACCCAGCCGCTCGCTGGCGTGCCATGGCCTAAACTGCTCGCACACTCCCGTGAGGCACTGCGCACATATCATCGGCCGCAGTGAGTTCTCGCAGAGATCGCGGCCAGCATCTGGCGCTTATCGACGCGCTTCCGCCACGTGTTGCAAAAAGGCCGCGATGTAAGCCCTGCGTCTCTCCTCCCATTCCCGGCGGCATCGTAAACCATGTTCCTGGGGGGGGGGGGGGGGGGGGGGGGGGGGGGGGGGCAGCCTCGCAGTAGGCGCCGTTTGACCGGGCATTCGGCGGCCTAGCATGGCTGCCTTTCTCTTGTGTACGCGGACCGTTCGGCCGATAGCGTACTTAACCTGAAACGTTGCAGCTGTTGGAAGACGGCGGCAGCAACGCGGAGTCGCCGTACTTGATGAGGATATGGAGCCAGCCGGCCGTAAAGTTGATGGAGGCATGAGCTGAAATGAGCGTGCTTCGGCCTTTCCTTATTGCCGTGCACGATGTCTTGGTGTCTTGTATACACGCTTGGGATGCCTCGGCGCGCCGTTTATTGGGCACCTACGAAAACTGATCTCCGTTAGATACTCTGATGATGTTTGTTACGTGTATATGTATAATGAAGAAACCGCTTACAGGCTGTTGCGCCCCGTGATTACCGACGCGTGTTTGCGCATTGTGTAGTTCACCAAGCAGGCCGGCTACTGATGCAGCTGCAGTCCTGCATCAGCCTGGTTAAAACATTTAGTGAGTATCCGCTGTTACTTGGGTCGTAATCGCGGTTTACTTTTATTCATCTGACAGCAATCATCTCGCTGCTGTCCGTTTATGCTGTAAAACTGGTAACCATGTATGCGCCTGTCCCTCCTGCATAATATTTTTCTGTAGGAGAGGATATTCTGCATGTTTGTCGATATGAAGGCTCCGAGTAAGCGGTAATTTTGCGCAGTAAAGGCGATTTAGCAGCTCATGATCAAACCGGCGTATCCGCATGCACCCGTGCTGCTTAATTTCCCGCTCGAATGGTCTCCGCTTCGATGGAATCTCGCCGTTCCCCTGCAGTGACACCGTCGCCGACGAAGCCACCAGCTGAGCTACTTTGGAAGCCCAGCGTTATGTTGAGAGAGGTAACAGCTGCGGCGGACGACGGGAGGTGATAATGAAGGCCGTTGACGACTGCCGCCGCTATAGCTCGTGCGTGTCACTCGTTAGCCTTGCTTACTTCATTCATACCCAACGAATGACTCGCTTCAAATCTAAGTCAAGGCGGAATGTTTAAAGCATTGTGTGCTTCGATACGTTTTTTCCCCCGTTCCCTTAATTTTATATTTTCTCTCCTGGTTTTCTTAGTGCACTCTCCGTGAAAGGAAACCTTGTCCTTGTCTTTCCCGTTATCTTTCTTTGTCTCTCTACCTCTCGTTACACAATTTTACGCGGCTGAACCTACAAGCTTCTGTTAAGGTGACTGAGTAAGCTTGTGGTTGAGAATGTCAGTTATTCAAGCGACTGGATTTCGGAGTCACTAAGTGAGTTAGCGCGTTACAGAGTATACGCAGTTTCAGTTATTTAGTTATGGAGTTCATTTTTTGGTGGTAACTGTGCGAAATGCTCAAGGGGGCATTGCCGAGCTTGCTAAGTCTTTATACTCCTCTGTTTATAATGCAGCTTTGCCTTCCTTAACGGGACACTGATGTGTTATGGGGATCTTGTCCCTAAAAATGTCCGTGCACGAAGGCGTGTACTACTAAACTCCCTTGACACCTTCTTCATCAGAGCCGCGGCACCGCGTCCTGGACAAAGAAAAGTCGCAGTGCACCACTAGTAGCTCATTTCCCGGGTGGAAGGCGGAGGCCCCTCGGCCCATCCTTAGGGGCGGGCCGCAGGTCATGCCCGAATTTTGGTTGGGAGCTTCGTTGCGTTGCCGTCTCTACATGGCGCTACATCCCGAAAGCTCAGATCGCGTTTGTTGTCCAAAATCCGCAAAAAAAAGCCAGTGTCGTTCTAACATGGTCCGCGCCCTTCCTCATCCCCCTGCGTGCAGGCTCACCGGAGCAAGAGCCTGACGCAGATCGACTGCCTGGAAGGAGGCGGAGGCATGGTCCGCCGCGACGACGAGCCCAGCGGAGGGAGCAGCCCCTCGGACGCCTCCGCACAGCCGCACTCGCTGCAGTCGCAGCCGTCGCAGTCGTCGCCCTCGCACCAGCCGCCCCCGTCGCCCGACCGCCTGTCGGTGCCCGAGGACGCGGCACCAGCCCGCAACAGGGGCCTGCGGCACACGTCCAGGGTAAGCAGTCACCGACCTCCTTAACACTGCATACACGGTCTACACACTGCAATTTTTGCGAGGGTGGGCTCGTGCGCTGCGGCAGATCGCCGGCGTGAGACCGTAACCTGCACGCGCGCAATCGCACCTACGAATCCCTGCAGCGCGCACGTATGGCCTCTACAGCTTTTGTCAAAGGCACACAAGCTAGCCACGAAGTTTGCGTTTGGCCCACGTGGTTAATGCAGGAAATGTGGATAAGTCGGCCTTGCTGTCCCGCTCTTCCGCAAAGGGATGCGGAGATGCGGAACAAGATCAGGAGACGGGCGACAGTGAGTATCTACGGCGAGAACTGCCGTTCAGATTGCGAGCGCTATATAGACTGTCCTGACCACTGTTCACTAGTTGAGTAGCGTAATCCCACGCCGTCGCAGTAATGCTCTTAAATGCCCCTTGCACTGCTAAGCACGGGGGTGATGGGGACTAGGCTTCATCCCTCTTTCTTGAGGAATGGAGTGCGTTGTGGATGCAGACCAAGTCGCACTGCACTGCCCCGAAAAAAAAAAAATTGGCTGTGGCTTAGCTTGGTTAATCCTGGTAATTGCGAAGCAATACGTGGTTCGGCTGCCGTTCTTCTCGTTCTTCTTCTGTCTCCGTAGCTCGCTGATGCTTTCTCTTTGCAACCTGCCGAAGCGTATAGGCTGGAGGCGGCATCTCATGGGCTTGACGAGAAGAGCGCAGTCAGGCCACGGCCGTGGCTATGCGCCGCGCAAGGCGACGGTGTGAGATGGGGCCCCGTTTTTAATCAGATGGTATGACGTCACATAGCGCGCAGCGCCCCTGGTGAGAGGAGCGGGAGTCAGGCCGTGGCTATGCGCCGCGCAAGGCGACGGCGTGAGATGGGGCCCCGTTTTTACACAGATGGTATGACGTCACGCAGCGAGGTCACGCGAAAGGTCAAGCGTGGCTATGCGGCCGCGGCACGGCACGGGCTGAGGTGGTAGCGAAAGTAGTATTGCTTCGCAATAAAAATACAGTGGCCAGTGTGTTTTTTGCAAAGACTGCACACTCGCGCTCACTGTAACCTGCAACACGCCGGCAATTGCCGAGCTGCTCTGCGACCGCTACAGCATGCTAGATGCCCGCTGCCTGCCTGCTGTAATATGTAATCCCGACATACGCAGAAGGACAAGTCTTCGATTTAAAAAAAAAAATGCCCTCTGCAGTAGTGTACCAAACATGCAGGAACGCTGCAAAGGAAAGCCTACTCTTTCAGTTCCGCGGTGAATGGCTGAGGTTTCTGGAGCCACCGGTTTCGCACTGCTTCTTGCAATGAGCTCCAGCCATGCACGTGTGTTGCAGACCATACGGAACTTAACAGTACTCATGCGCGTTTGCTAGATTTAATGAATCGAGTTGTGCTAAATGCCTGAGCGTTTCACGCATTATGTGGTAACGAGTGCGCCAAGCGAGGGGATTACGCGCCCAAAGCCCGTCAAATGTCACCTCCACTCTCCGGAGCTTGAGCGCGCCGTTTGAGGCGTGGGGTTAAGCGAAACTCGCAAATACTGGGCGTTGTCCTGTTGGCGGCGGGAAAAGGGTAGAGGTGCAAGGCGGGCGGAGCTGACAGTACGCGGGTCTTGACGCAAAGTGCTCTGTCAGTGGAGAGAATTTCGCGACAGTTCACAACCAGGCTGTTCTGCGCGCGGTAGCATCACCGGGCGGCGGAAGCGCCGCGTGTGTGTGTATGTCTGCCCTGAGGGCTGCCTGCGACCTCCATGCGAGAATCTTTTTCTCCGTCAGCTGACGAGTACCAAGGCGGTACGGAGTATAGTGATTCCAGCCAGGCTTCATGATGTACAGGCAGTGCGTGCATGAGATGAGGGGTCTGTCACCGTACCTCCTGGCTGTTTGCCGCGATGAGTGCGCATTACTTCGGCGGCACCACTTCCTGTTCCTTTCGTGCACACTGACGGGCGCAGTGCTTCCCGAATTCACGATATTTGCTCTCCCCGCGAGGCGCCAGCCTTTTCCGGCGGCGACCGTCGCTCTAAGCGAAATCCAATTTCCTTAATGGCGAGCTCGACGCGAAGTGCAGTGAGGGCCCGAAGCGAAAAGTGGGCGGCCGATGATACGCGCCGGGCGCTTTTGAACTTATTAGCGATGACACAGAACGGGCGGGGTGGCGGCGCGAAAAGGCAGATGGCCGGCAAAAAAAACGCTCGATACTTAGGCGATCGCCGCCTCCTCTCCAGCCGGCAGTGAAGAATTTCTCGAGGCGCTGCAGTCGAGCACTGCTTTGTCCTCGCGTGGCAGCAGCAGCATCAGCAGCATGTATGCCACTCTCGCGACACGCTCGCCTTTCAAGAGGGAAAGGTCACCGTTGTTTATGCGACAGTGCATAGACAGTGTATAGCGGAGTTGCCATGTGCGCAGTTCATTCTTTTTAACGTTATTAGCGGATAAAAGAAGGGTCATTATGGTTGTTTAATGAGCAAAATTCTCACCAGAGGGGCAGGCGCTTTCCTTGTGGCGGTGCTGGTGGTGTGAATGTACAGGGGGGATTGGCCTTACAGTGGCCTCTCGTGTATTGCTCCGCCTGAGTCGCTGATTTACAGGTTCCGTGATGTCAGTGTCCTTTAAAAACTTCGAGAGCGATATTGACATTGATTACCGCTCATTTCGGGAGCCTTCGGGATACACAGTGTGAAAGACGTCGTCCAAGGAAACGTTCAATCGCCGCAGGGTTTCCAGGAGTGTCTCGCGCTTGGCACAGACCCCGGGCACGCCAAAAACGAAATGCTTCACGTCACCCACAACATTACAGTGTACGCACGTAGGTGAGGGGGCGCAGTGAATCTTATGCATCCGTACTGGCGTGTATATGCAGAATTCGTGCGGAGTCCGTACAAGAAAGTATAGCTGTGTCGCGCGACAAGCCTCAAGGGAAATAACTCGAACGTGGAATGGTAGCTACTCGAAACAAACTGCAAATCATTCGCACTATAGCTTCGTCAGCCAGGTGAGAGACCAGGGGCAAACTTTATCATTTGGAATACAGACTTGGAGTCAGACACAGGGATAACCCTCTGTGGTTTCCAGAAACACAGACGTTTAAACGACGTTTGAACGACGTTGCAGTGGCCTATGACTGAGCCGAAATGGACGGTACTATACTCTTTGCAGGCGCCCAGCCCAATATATTTCAAGGTCAGGCACTACACATCCGGTTGAGCAGGACTGCTTATGCCGGCGCAGCGGTATCAGCAGAGATATTCAGCATAACGCGATCTGAGATCCGCTACCGCAGAGCCGGATCCTTGAGGCACCAGCTGCGCATGCTCAGGTGGCCCAGAAGGGTGCACACCCGCCACTGCGCAGCCGCAGCCGCAGCTGCGCGGAAGCGGAAGCTGATCATGGTAGCCGCGGATCGCACTGTACTAAGTCTCTGTAATGGCTAGCAGGTGTACACGGTTGCAACGTGATATATGTATTTAACATAACGCTATACGCCATCCGCTTGCGTGGCCCGATTCCGCGGGGAGCCATCTACGCGTGCCAATTAACACGTGCGCCCCCCCTCGGGGCCACTTGGTCATGCGCACATACCTCTCGCGGAAGCGGATCGCACTGTTATGTTGACCTCCTTCATAAAAATTCATAATTAGTGGTTTCTGAGGAAAGGAAATGACGCAGTAACCGTCTCGCATCTCGGTGGACACCTCAACCACACCGTGAAGCAAGGGAGAAAGTTTGGAATGAAAGAAGAAAACGATAAAGAGCGAAATCGTAAATACGAAAAGTAATGTTGGTTCTCAGGAAAGAAAAGTCACGGTAACTGTCTCGCTTCTCGGCGGACACCTCAACGGCGTCGTGAGAGAAGATATGAAGGAGGGAGGCGGGCCCAGGGCACAGCTGTTGCGGCATGCAAGCAGGAGGGAGTGCCTTAATGGAGCGAGGGGGAGTTGGGTTACGAGTCCCAGAATGACAACAATAATCCTACAACAACAAGAAAAAAATCGACCGCCGCTCGCATTCCACGGGGACATCGCGAATCAATCTCTGTTAAACCGTTCTGCAAACTGGCACATTTCATCTGTCATCACCGACTAACATGCAGCGTGCAGCGGCGACACGGTAATTGACGTTATCTCCCGCTCGATATGCTAAGTACGCGCTGCGCCCTCGCGCGCCGGTTATAACTCACTGTCACAAGACCCCCTCCATGCACGACTCGCTGCGCGCCGTCGAAGCCAGGCGCGTCCGGCCCCGCCCCCTCCTGTGCGGGTGCACCCTTGGGCTTCCCGTTTTGTTCTGTACGTGGGCCTATGTCCTGTGCCGCTGCGAGCGTAGTCTGGTGGCGATAATGCCACGTCTCGATGGGGGCTGCAGCTCCTCGACGACGTGCCTGCGCCCGTTGCTGTCGGGCCCTGGGCAGCTTTTTTTATACGTATAAACTCGCAGAAAAACGAGCTCGCGTTTCGACGACCAGCGGCAGTCTTTCGACACTTCACTCGCGACGTGGCACGTACGGAGCCTATAAATAGCTTCAAAGTAGATGTTTCGAAAGCGCCTCCCGTCCGGGTGAAAGACTTGTTTTAGACAGTGCGTGGCGGTGTAGGGTATCCTGTCTTGTACACTGCAAAAAAATTCCGTGAATGTTACGTACAAACTCTCCATAACAGAACGAACGCTTGCTCTGTTGCATCTGAAATGGAGGGTCCATCCGTAACACATTCGTGAAGGTGGCTGGCCGTATTATGCATTTTCTGAAACGTATTACTCGCCGTAACTGTTGGCCCCCGGACTAGGCACCACATGACGTCCCATTTCCGATCTGTGTGGTTTACTCTTGTTCAACAATGTCCACAAACTAGCATGGCGAAAATGAGATTAACCCCATGTGCAAAGGTGAAGATCCAAGGGGGGGTGATAATCAAATGAGACCCAAGTGACGCATAATGTTGTTTCAACGTTGAGGGATTGCTACAAATTGTAAGCAACATTAAATAACAAAGGACTTACTTTGCTATAACTTTAAAAGAACGTTGACTTCATAAAAAAATATTTTCACCATGTTGCTAACCACATGACAGGGTAACAATTAATAAATGCAATTAATAAATAATTTAGAAATGCAGCTTAATGAGGTCAAGAGATAAAAAAAAAATTTAGACACAGACAATGGTTAGACAACTTCTCTAAATTGAAACTGAACACCAGCTGAAAATACATTACAAACATGATGAAAGTGCACAAGGTGAAAGCCGAATTTCCGTCTGCCGTTTGATAAGGAAACGAACCACTGAGAAAGCCCAAAGCATGGGCAAACAAATTTGTGAATGCAGTGCAATGTAGCAGTCACATCTTTGCTACACAACCATCAATCAAAAACGCTAACTCCTTCACGGATAACAAAAGCACAGGCGCAACAAAATATTGCTAATTGCAATGTTCAATTTATTAGGTACCTATAGCCGGCCATTCATGCCTGGTCTTCCTGCGGATAAATGAAACGCTGCAAAAAAGCAGTGAGCAGCCATAATTGCTGTAGTGACAAGGAGGATGTGCACCGTTGGTGCTGTTCCCTCATCCTGACTAGGAAATAATAGCTGTTTTTTCTGGAATGTACTCTGGAAGCATGAATTTCCTATCCACCTTTATTTAGCTTGCACTGACACGACCCATCATGAACTCTGCAGCTTTGACAAACATGCGGGCCAGTCGACAGCCACAGAAGACTAGAACCCTGCTAACTTACAAAAAAACCAGTGCTCAGAAAGAAAAATTATAAAAAAATGAGGAGTTCCTTACACGCACTATGTTTTATATGGTACTAAGAATGCGGCTAAGACATGGCATGAATATTGTTTTTTTCTGCTCAGTTACAAACTTTCTCGCCTGTGCTAACATATTACTGCAATGTAAATAATGAAACATGCCAGCATTGCACAACATGCTGTAAGACTTACAAAATACACCCCCTACAAGGCTACCACATGCCTCTTAGATGTGGCAATGTTTATATCTACCAAACTATCTAGACTAGAATGAGACACCAAGCCTCTGACATCTGGAGATGTGTACCTCCCATGCAATTAGAGTGATTGGAGATGCTCCTCATTGATGGCATTTCAGTTGCTAGGTGTGGAAGGACCAGATATGAAGGTGAACAACTAGACACCCACTTTTTAAGCAACGTCACAATGAGCAATGTGCCTTGGCTTTTCTTCCATCCAAAAAGTTTTATGTTCCATGTTTACGTAACTGCTTGCATGTGCTCATTTTGGCTTGCTGAGAGGTTCTTTTCTATGTTAAACTAGCTTTAACTCTGGCCTCAGTCTTCTGCACCTTCTTAATTTTTTGCTAGTGTTCACCTTAAGTCATGTGTAAGCTCACGCAGATCTCTACTTTTCTACGTTTCCAACTGTCACGTCTTCTCTGCCTTTGTCATGTCCATCACTGCATCCGACGCCTTCAAGTATGCTGTGTATAATCACCTTAACTAATCTGCCTATTACACGTGTATTTTTGTTAGCCACCCACTCCTCTATCTGGCGCTGATAGGCCCTGAGAGTAAATAAATGAATTGTAGTCTAAGCTAAGTCTGAGCAAGCATGCATTATGTTCAGTTTATTTTACCATGTTTACCAGTAAAGAGTGGACGGAAAAAAGCTGCTAAGTGGAGCTTGACATGCCTCTCGCCCCTACACTGGAAAGCAGCAGGCAAGGCATACATAACCACTAACGACAACAGAACATGCCAAGTGTGAAGTAAATCAGTAATGTTCCTCGCATTTATCACAGGGCATACTCTCTGCTCAGTAATTTGTTACCCCCTTAGACATTCTGCAAGGAGTGTATACAATGATGTGTCACCACAATACAATGAGAATCATTAACCCTGTGCAAATACAACAGCAAAGAAATTTATGCCCAATAAATGCACTGCTTACATGCAACCAAGAGGCAAGAATGGGACAACCTGGCACATTTATGGAAAATAAGCTCAAAATAATAAAGAATGACATTTGAGCAGCCGCTCATTCCCCCCACCCCCTCCCTCAAAAAAATATGAAAAATGGTCCTCTTCACACGGCACGTTTGAAAGATGCGGCTGTAATGTTTGCGACAGTTCCACTACGTGTGAAAATCAGATATAAATAACGCCAACGCATGCGGTTGGAAGCGAGGCGCCAGGGCGCGGGCAAACAGCAATCGTCTTCAGGTGTCGACTGGTTCCACCTCCTGAGGGCCGCTGCTCGACGAATACCACTCATGGCCACGTTCACATCCAACAAGCTTGTAATAAACATTAGACAGGTGTTTATCATGACGCAGCAGCAGCTCATCAGTGCTATTGGTCAGTGCTGAATTTTTTAGCTTGATAAACGAAATCATCCACCGAAACGCGTGTCGACCGTTCCTCGCCAGATTCTTGCAGTCCCACGAGGGTGAGCAGCTGTTCCGCCGGCTTCGTCTCCTCTTTAGTGCAGGGCCACTGTCATTGTGACGCACATTCTGCACGGTCGTTTTACTATGCATCGATGCCGCATGGGACAGCAAGCGGTCGTACACTCCAATGCGGCGTACGGGCCGCACACATACACACACCGTAACGACAATACAGCGCGCAGGACGCACGCAGCGAACACGGAAGAACAAAAACCGTTCTAAAGCACCTGTTCACTCAACACCGGGCCGCACACATACACACACCGTAACGACAATACAGCGCGCAGGACGCACGCAGCGAACACGGAAGAACAAAAACCGTTCTAAAGCACCTGTTCACTCAACACCACACATACTCCGCAATTCCGCGCATAGTTCCGACTGCGGGCTTGGCTAGCGCTTCGACTCGTCATGGCCAAGCTGCATGCCCTGCGCTCTTCTGGTAACAACGCTCATGAAACGAAAAGAAAATTTTAATATGTAAAACCATTCAAGTTGTCAGCTAAAAAAGGTACGGTAAAATTAAATACATCTGATATGTTTTCAAGGTGGTGCGCTTTTGCGGACGCGAATACGCGAATGGGGCTATGAATTTCCC
Organism: Amblyomma mixtum; assembly: GCF_055824585.1. Classification (NCBI taxonomy): domain Eukaryota; kingdom Metazoa; phylum Arthropoda; class Arachnida; order Ixodida; family Ixodidae; genus Amblyomma; species Amblyomma mixtum. The sequence continues at coordinate 316,207,430 of NC_143013.1, read as the reverse complement.
GTGCAGCTCTGCTAGACACCATAGCTCTGCAAATGGCATCGTGTTCGGAGTTTTGCGCGGCTGACTTGCCCGCATGAATTTTACTTCCTCCGTGCACACATGCTTGGTGAGGTGAACGGTGGTCGGTGCGAACAGTTCGAAGTTTAATCGACTGAAAATTGCTCAAGGAAAGTCAGCGGCATTGCATTGCATCACGAGTGACTGGCGGCAGCCACACGGCATCGTCTCCGGTTTCGTGAACTTGTGAGAAGGTGAGCAATTTGTTCTCAAATTTTGAAAGCGGTTTTTTGTTTGTATTGTAACCCTGTGTCTCGTCGCATGTTATGCTCACGGTAACATCAGCACAACGTGCATGCGCTTTCTGTCTCTATTTGAAGTAACATTGGTCGGTCAGCGTAAACTTTTCGATTCAATTAAGCACAAGCTGTCCATGTTGGTAGTGCGTGTTGAATGTGCTTGTCCTGTCCGCTCTCCCTGTGTTCTGCGTGTTTTTCTGTGCTCCGTTTTTAGATGGATCGATACCAACTAGCCCAACTTTCTGCTTTACTGAACTCTATCTGAGATCATTCTGCGCTCGAGATGGTCTTCTGGTAATTTATTTATTACCAGGTATAGTCTAGAGATTTGGAACCGTTCATCCCACTGCAACAGTGCTGAAAAGCTGTTTTGTGTTCATGCATCTGCTGTCCTTAAACTTTTCGGTAATCATTCGCATGGTTCCTTTGGATCTGGACTACCGGCTACTGTTGCAAGGGACGCCTCGCAGCAGAGCCCCTGGGGACGCCCAGTGGGTCAGCTGTTTGTCCAGGTGCCAAGTTACCAAAGGTACCATTCCAGACATTTTTTTTTTCTGTTCATCAACCTCATATTCCTTGCAAAAATTACAGTATGTAATTGGGCACTAAAAAAATTGGTAACTTATACACATTTCAGGACAGTTCAGAGAAATGAAATGAAAATTGGTTTTTGAGGAAAGAAAATGGGGCAGTAACTGTCTCACTTCTCTCGGTGGACTCCTGAACCTAAGGGAAGGAATAAACGAGGGAGTCTAGAGAGAAATGCACATGCAGCATCAGTATTCTCTCTGTAGACTTTTCGAGACCTGGATTCATTCCTTCTAGGACAGTGCCAAGCAGTAGGTGAACTGCACACAAATTTATTTTCCTCAGGTGCAAAGTAAAGAGTGAAAATGTTGTAAGACAAATCTCTACCCTGTTTCATTCTCACTGCATTTGCTCAAAGCATAATATGAAATCCTGTATTTCTTATACCCTGGTTTCCTTTACTTTGAGCAGTAGGTATTGACAATGAACATCAAGGCAACTCCACTCTCATTGCTTATTGCTGCTTTTAGGTTTCCTCCATGATTTTCTGTTTGCTCAGTCCTGGCCTTAACATATTTTCTTCTGCTGCTTAGCTTCGAACTACTGGCTAGGTTACATGGTTCTGCTACTTCTATGTTCACTGTGAGGTTTGAGAGCTTGTTGCTTTGTTGTTTTTTTATAAGCATCTTTGTCTTCTCGAGGCTGATTGGCAGTCCGGAACAGAGACCACATGCATTGTTTATGTTAAGATGATGACATGATAGCCTAACACATTGTATCGTTGCCATTCGAGCCCCCTGTGTACTTGCTTTGTTGCACTGGGAGCAAAAAAGTTTAGTGGAAGTCGCAATGAGGCGCACTTTTGTTTAGACTAGTGGCAAAGGTTTACTATTGCTTCGCAGTATAGTGCTCCCACCTGTTGCGCACGAGCATTTAGATGGCTGTTAAATACTACTATCAAGGATTTAGCCATTGTAATGTCGCAGGTCTGTTGTGTAGGATTTCAGATCATTGTCTTGCACTGTCCCCGAAGCCTGTTGTGTGTCAGTTACGCCACTATGCTGTTGTATTTCTGTCCAGTGTAAAAAATATTTTCTGTGATTATGCTACACGCACAGGTTCATGGGGAAGTAAATATGCTTTAGTAAAACAAGCTTCTGGGCAAGTTGGTTACTTTGCTTCCACATCACTGCAGCGTAAAGAAGACGAGCACAAAGGAAGAAAACACTTACGACACGGACAAACGCTGCACTCACAACTGATTTTATTTCGCCAGCAATGGGAAATATAAAGATTCCGCTGCTAATGCGCGCAGGAAAGTACACATGCCATGAATAACAAAGATACATTATACATCAGATACATCTTATCGTGTGGCAGAGAAAAGATCACATTCCGCTTTGTACAAATGAATAGAGGTATCGCTTACACAAAAATCACCCTTTATCTTTATATGGTACGCTTCTAGTAGTTCACGTGCAGTTTGATCTTTGCTTTTTCCTAGAATCTTTGCATCGTCAAAATGAGGCGAACAATCCTGGCAAGACCTGCAATGTTTTACTAAGTTAACATCTTCATCGTTCTTAAAATTCCTTTCATGCTCCCTCAATCGATCATTGACACATCTGCCAGACTGGCCGACATAGGCTTTTCCGCATGACAGTGGAATTTCATATACCACTCCTGACTGGCACTGTACATGGGGCTTGGTATGCTTTTTCCCGCATCCAGATTTTGTAGCCTCCTTACCGGAGATACGAGGGCACAGTTGGCCAAGCTTTTCCGGAGCCGAAAAAACGAGTGGCACCCCAAACCTATTCGCTACTTTTTTCAAGTTATGCGAGACTGCGTGCAGGTAGGGGGCAACTTCCGGACGCACAGTGCGCTCAACTTCCCTCGTCTTCGTGGACGTCGTGCTCTTCTTTACCTTTTTCAGGAGGGTTTCGGCAACAGCCGTCACGATCGACTGAGGGTAGCCCGAGTCCAATATTCATGCCAAGTCGATCGTGACGGCTGTTGCCGAAACCCTCCTGAAAAAGGTAAAGAAGAGCACGACGTCCACGAAGACGAGGGAAGTTGAGCGCACTGTGCGTCCGGAAGTTGCCCCCTACCTGCACGCAGTCTCGATAACTTGAAAAAAGTAGCGAATAGGTTTGGGGTGCCACTCGTTTTTTCGGCTCCGGAAAAGCTTGGCCAACTGTGCCCTCGTATCTCCGGTAAGGAGGCTACAAAATCTGGATGCGGGAAAAAGCATACCAAGCCCCATGTACAGTGCCAGTCAGGAGTGGTATATGAAATTCCACTGTCATGCGGAAAAGCCTATGTCGGCCAGTCTGGCAGATGTGTCAATGATCGATTGAGGGAGCATGAAAGGAATTTTAAGAACGATGAAGATGTTAACTTAGTAAAACATTGCAGGTCTTGCCAGGATTGTTCGCCTCATTTTGACGGTGCAAAGATTCTAGGAAAAAGCAAAGATCAAACTGCACATGAACTACTAGAAGCGTACCATATAAAGATAAAGGGTGATTTTTGTGTAAGCGATACCTCTATTCATTTGTACAAAGCGGAATGTGATCTTTTCTCTGCCACACGATAAGATGTATCTGATGTATAATGTATCTTTGTTATTCATGGCATGTGTACTTTCCTGCGCGCATTAGCAGCGGAATCTTTATATTTCCCATTGCTGGCGAAATAAAATCAGTTGTGAGTGCAGCGTTTGTCCGTGTCGTAAGTGTTTTCTTCCTTTGTGCTCGTCTTCTTTACGCTGCAGTGATGTGGAAGGGAAGTAAATATTTTGTGTCGCTTCAACCGGGTAATGCTTCAGAATGAACACATGCAAAAACCCATGCTGTTAAAAGCCTTGGCTTGTGTAACCCAAGTGTGAGGAGAATACTATTATGGCAGGGATTCTTGCATTGCAACCTTTTATATTCCTTTTTTGTAAAAAGAATGACGAGAGGTTTCATGAGTTACAGCTCTCTTTCATTGCTTGCTCAGAGAAAGCGTTTATTGTAAGTAAGCAGTAGTGGCTTTTTTCTATTGTTCAAGCAGCAGCGTCAGCATGCCTCATCATTTTTGTCTTGAATGACTGAAGGTGCTTCCAGAGCATTGCCTTCTTTTTTTCTTGTTGTTTATTCAGCATGCAATATTGTGTCTATAGATTGCTCTTTAGCATTATTTTGCGTTCTCCCAAGCAAATTTTAGGCGACCAAATTCAGAAGCACCTTGTATTGGCCTTACATGCTCGCTATTAATGCAGAAGTAATTATATGCCACACTAAACACCAAATCTACATCCTTCAGAGTGGGTCTAGAAGCTTGTCTCCAGACTCTTGCCTTCAAGGAGTTTTTGCAGGTTTCATGTATCTGCTTGGTGTTGGAAGTGACAGCCTTGACTGATAATGATGAGCATTAGACACACATTATGCATTTACAGTTAGGCCGGAACGAAATGCGAACATACATGTGCAGTACTTTTCTACTTTGCAGCGAGGTATACATTTAGAAAGGGTTCATATATGTGTATTAGGTAGATCTCTTAACCAGAAACAGGAATCAGGCTAGCTGCATACTCAAGCTGAAATCACACAGGTGAAATATTTTGTCTTGTTCATAGGCGCTGTTTGCATTTCATTCCAGCCTGATTGTGCACTACTGCCATAGCAGGTACCCTATCTAAACGAGACACTGTCTTGTGGCAAATCATGCGCATATGTTTTAGACACGTGTGTGAAGAAATGTGCAGCTACAAACATTGCATACTTGGTTATTCATAATGCTTTTTTTTCTCATGTGCATAGAACAATGATCAGCTACATTGCTTGCTTTGTTGTTCTATTTTTCTGCTAATATTAAACTACATATTAATCTCAGAGACCCGATGTTCGACTGAATGATCCTTCTGTGTCCCACTAGGAAGGCAAAAGCATCACGCCTAGGGCTCATTCACCGCCCTTCACCCCTGTTTTGGTTTCAGTCGGTCAGTTATGCTATTAATGAATGTAATCACTTTATAGGACAAGTATATATGAAAATATATTTTGGGCTAAATGAGGTTAATTATGCTATTAATGAATGTAATCACTTAATAGGACAAGTATATATGAAAATATATTTTGGGCTAAATGAGGTTAACAAGTTATCCACTGTGCACAATGGTATGGTTGGTCTTGTACATCTTTACTTGGGTGTTAATGTTTCTTTTGTGGTTGCTGTCTAAATAACTTTGCCTGCCTATTGTATCCTAAGTCCTTTTATGCCTGTCTTCCTTCCTACTGGCTCTCTCCCTTTTCAGTCATTCCTTTTTCCTTTAAACTGGCGATTGGTCACAAGCCTGCTGTGGGAATGGCAGCTAGCACTAGGCCCCCTTTTTTTTCATTGAACCTGCACTGCTAATATTAACGCTAATAGTACTGTATCAGTATTTATGTGATACTGCATTTTTTGTTATGCATAAATAGTTGGCTAAGCCAATGGTAGCAGTGTTGAATATCACAATATATCATGCATATATCTTGCATGCAATATCAGTATCAGTTTATTCACTTTGGATGAAGGTTATACAAACAGGGTGATAAAAGCATCTGGGCCCTTAGCAAGCTGCTAGTTCGGGCCCATGCAATAAGTGCACAATATAGTGTACCCAGGCGTCAACATAAGAAAAAAAAGTGTACATTTTATATGAATAGAAGATGTTACACAAAACTATATCAGTATATTCACTATTACGCTACCCTCTATTTCTTTCAGCTCGGCCGTTTGGCTGTCGATATTTTGTGCTGCTTTCCTAGCTTAGTCCACTCAAACTAAAACTTTGCGTTCTGTGTTGCAGATAGAATCTACAATGAATGCCGAACTGTGTCTTGTAAGCAGGAGGCGGTGTTAATGGAGCCATGAACTTTTCTTGCGGATGACTGGCGTTGGCCTTATTATGCACTGAACCTCAAGTGTGAAGAGGAAAATGTCGTGTTGGATTTCTGCACAGGTGAGACATCATGGTGAATCTACCAGTGCGAAAGACTAGACAAGAGACAAGACAGCCGCTGAGTCGCAGCCATAGTTTATTGAAGTGAATAGGGAATACATGAAGAAGCCAAGCAACACCACAAACCACACAATTAAAAGTAAGCATACATGACAACATGAGTCAATGCCCCTGAACATTCCCCTGATCGAGATAGTCCAATTCATTGCGTGTTAGTGCGATAGACAACACACTTGCACATTAGTCACCGAGTCGTAAGGTGTGTCTAGCCTCAATAATGTACCATTTAATCTTCTCTGAATTTACTGCCAAAATGTGTGCTGCCAAAAGAAAAGGGTAGCAGCCTTCACATCCCTTGCAATATACAGAAAAGTTAGAACCCCTACCCTCTTGTGCTCCTGTAATCTTACATTGATACACCTTCCAGTTTGACCTATATAGACCCGACCACAAGATACAGGGTCTGATACCATGTTCATTTTACAAGGTACATATACATTTCACTCCACATGTGTACTTTTCTCTAGCCACATTCACAGAATTATTCTTAACAATTTTACATATTTTAAACAACTTATTAGGGGCCAAGAAAATCGCTTTTCCATCATACCTTCTGGCCGCATTTTTCAATTTGTGCGACAATCTATGTATGTACGGTAACACAACCGGTCTTTTGGCATCTCGCTGGCTGGCCCCGGCCTGATTGCGCCGGTCGCTGTGAAAAGCTTTCGGCTTCCTTAACAATTTATTGTATGCTCTTGCAAATAACATGGTTAGGAAATCCTGCGTTCATTAACCTAAAATGTACTCTTGGAAACTAGTCGTCATGCTAAGAAAGCATGACTTCATCAATTCTGAGTCCAGGCTTGACAGTCCAATGCTATCTTTCACTAGCTTGTAATAGCCAACCTGTGTCCAAGTAGCAGCTTAACACTCCTGGGTGAATATCACCAGCACACATGGTGTGTGCAGATCAACTTATCAAGGTAAGGTCCAGAAACCGCAGCTCCTTTTGTGGCGACATTTGCTCCAAGGTAAACCTAAGAAAAAGGCCTTGCTCCTTAAACAGATTGAGAATATGTTCACATCCCAAATTATCAGAACATTTGTAAAAGACCAGAAAATCATCAACATAGCAAAAGATTTTTTCCCCCAGTCCATGCAAGTCCTTGACAATCATTCTATACACCCTACTTAAAATATCTCTTAGCACAAGGCCCATCTTCGAACCACTACATATACCAGATTTTTGAACACATACCACACTGCAGTACTCTACAGCCATGCTCTTAAAATAAATGCTATTCACTAGCATGCTTTTCAGATAAATTTCAGAAAAGGGTTCTTGCAAAATTTTGTCTGGTTATTTGCTAAAGCATTTGTCTACTTCGCATCTTGAAGATCGGTTTCTTGTACTCAATTCGCAGCGTGGTTGAGTATCTGAAGAATGGCAATCCAGCAGATTGTCTGGTGGTTAGTGTCGATGTAGAACTATTTTATTCCATCCCGTATGAGGACCTTATGAAAAGCTTGTGAATGTGTATATCGAAGCACAATGATGAGCTTGTGTTTAGGAACAGGTGCGTAGTAGTCTTTTTTTGGACTTACTTCCTTTTATTTGAAGAGCATGTTTCTGGAGTATGGCTGTGCGGCATATGTTCAAAAGTCTAGTATATGTATCGATTGAATGCCTCTGTGCTAAGTAATATTCTCTTAAGCAGGGTGGATGGAGTGATTGCCAAGAACTTGCATGGGCTGGGGGAAAATCTTTCACTGCGTCTGATTTTCTGGTCTTTTACAAAAGGTTGTGATAGTGTGGGACCTGTGCATATTGTCAAGTTGTTTAAGGAGCAAGGCCTTTCTTTAACTTAGCATTTCCTTAGAGGAAATGTCCCATCAAAAAGAGCTGTGGTTTCTGGGCTTCACCTTGATGTTCTGCACATGCCATGTATGCTGCCGATATTCACCCAGGAGTGTCAAGCAGCTACTTGACTATTGGCCGAACTATTCTAAGCTAGTGAAAGATAGCATTGCGTCATCTAGGCTAGGCTCGGTATTGATGAAGTGATGCTTTCACAGCATGACAAGTGGTCTCCATGAGCAGATTTTAAGGCTTACGAAAGCATTATTCCCCAACCATGCTATTGCAGGAGTGTGTGATAAATTGTTAAAGCTGAGCGTATAAGATTGATCAAGTTGGTCAGACATGCTAAAGGTAAGAATGGCATAGCATCATGTAACGAGGACAGCAGGAGAGCACACACGCATTAGTGCCAACCTTGGAGCAGATACAGAATCCAAGAGCATGTGCTTGACATTCAGCGTTGGCAGTCAAGGGTCGGGCTCATTCAATCTTGAATGTTCAAATCAGTGTTTTCTCATTTCCTTGACTGCCAGTGCTGATTGTCAAGCACATGCTCTTGGATTCTGTATACACTCCAAGGTTGGCACTTGTGCGTGTGCTTGTTGTCCTGCTGTCCTTATTACTTGATGCTGCGCCATTCTTCTCTTTAGCATGTTAAAGCTAAAACCCTTTCACAGGGATTGGCAGGATACGGCCAGGGCCAGCCATCGAGATACCAAAAGATCGACTGTGTTACTGTACATACGTAGATTGTCGCACAATTTGAAAAATGTGGTCAGAATGTATGACGCAGAAATGGTGCTTTTGGCCCCTAATAAGTTGTCTACAAACTGTAAAATTGTTAAGAATAATTTTGTGAATTTGGTCCGGGAAAAGCATATGTGCCTTGTAAAATGTATGTGGTGTATCGGATACTGTTATCTTGAGGTTGGGTTTATGTTGGTCAAACTCAAAGGTGTGTGAATGCAAGACTACGGGAGCACAAGAGATATTTGGATATTGGTAGGGGTTCTAACTTATCTGTACATCGCAAGGAATGTGAAGGCTGCTAGCCATTCCTTTTGGCAACACTCATTTTGGCGATACATTCGGAGCAGATTAACCGGAAAATTATCGAGGCTAGACACATCTTATGACTCGGTGACAAATCTGTGAGTGTGCTGTCCATCGTGTTCATATGCAACGAGTTGGACTATCTAGATGAGAGGAAAGTTAAGAGCGATCTTTTACTGATGTTGTGGTATAGCATATCTGTAACTGTGTGGTTTGTGGTGTTGTTTGGCTTTTCTGTGTACTCCCTGTTTACTTCAATAAACTTCAATTGCGAGTCAGCGCCTGCTTTGTCTCCTTTCTTGTCATTGTCTCGTGCTGGTAGGTTCACGTACTTGCAGAGTAGATTCACTGAATTGTATACTTGCAGAGGCTTGTGAAGAAAAACCAGAGGAATTTTCTTTCCTTTGTCTGGAATGGAAGTTAAAAATTTTTTTCGCATTGCTAGATGGTTGCAGCATGAAATTCCATTCTGGAAGGGTAAACCCACTAAATTGTACATTTTGTGTGCAAGGGTACTGATGCTTGCATGAAACTGAAAACATTCGTCCAGGCTATCTGGCTAGCTTCCTTCTTCCTTGTGCCCAGATTTTTTTAAACAATACTTTGTCAGATTTATTTTGACCAGAATTTCTAACATGTTAATTATACCACATTTTGTGATCATATACAACAAAATTAAAACATGATGATCACTGGTGTATGGTTTAGTCTGGGGTAGAATGATGAGAAGTACCTAGTATATAGTAAAATTTAATATTACTAGTCTAACATAAACAAAATTGCTCTTTTTTTTAGTGGAAAATTTTGCTACCAGAGAGTCGGAGCGGCATGGCATGATGAAGACTTGGACAATGTGCATTCCAAAGTACCTGTATTCATCTCGGCACAAGAAGTTGCGCACAGTGCTTCAAACAGTTGGTGAGTACCTTGGTGCTGTGCTTCTGCTTAAATAGATAGGTAGATATTTTATTTTAAATGTGCCTGAACAGCCAATTAGCCTAAACGAGTGCACACTAAGTCAATACAAACACCATGACGTGAACAGACATAATACAGAAAAATGGTCACAAATACGATGATAATAATAGTAAAGAAAAACAAGCATAATGAATAAATGAAAACAGCAAATTAGGCAAATATTTCTGTGTCATAAAAAGTTGAATTGTGTTATTTGCAAACGAGTCATTGGTGAAATGGCATGCATGTCAGGATAAAATCTATCATAGCATTTGGTGGTTTTTCCCTGAGGCACACGAAATCGCAGTGACATCAATAACGGCTCACAGTCAATAGAGCCGAGCACAACTTTATGTAGAAAATCCATGTCATAAAGAGTAGACATACCAAGGTCTGCTAGAAGAAAGTCGTGGTCTTAGAAACGACAGCGCTCAATATATCTATCACAAAGGATGCATACAATCTTCTGCTGAACATTTTCGATTTCATCGCCAGAGGTAACAGAGGCACTATTCTAAGCTACTGATGCAAACTCAAGACGTGGCATCACGAGAGCACAGTAGCCAAATTATGTTTTTAATCTGAATAAGAGTGTGTATCTGAAAATTTGAGCAAAAATTGAGTAGCATTTAGATATTCTTGCACGAAATACCACTGTTAAAATTGGTTATAAATGATATGTCTCACATGTACACTTATCTGCTGAATATAGTAAGCATGGCTTGCGACCTGAGTGCCTCCGATGTATGAAAAAAATGGCCAGGTTACTGCATGACGCGTGGAGCAACCCAGTGTAGCACATTCAGGCTTCATGGAGTGGAGAATGAAGGCAGTAATAACTTTAAGAACAGAAAATACAGGACCAGGAAGCTGACAGAACACACTGACACTCGGTGCATGAAGGGCATTATGGAGTTGCCTGTCGTGTCGTGCAAGATGGAGGTCGCACAGACAGATGTTAAACATGAGTCGATGCAGATACCTTCTGTCATTACATAGTACTCATTGCAGAACTCAACAAAAAGAAGCAAAGGTAACAGCTGAGCATGGCCAGACTCTTGTGCTTTCCTCCGCAAGCAATCTGGAAGCGCAACTCTTCGAAGTCTTTTATGCTTTCACTCGACATATACATCATCACTGCATGTGTCGAGGAAAAGTACATACCCTTAATGTCAAATGACATAGCACTTACAGGACCCAGTAACAGCTTACTGAGGTGTTCTGATGCATCTACAGGGCACCTCATGAGAGATTCTTAGGCTTCAGAGCACTCAATCTACAGGGCGCCTCATGAGAAATTCTTAGGCTTCAGAGCACTCAGCCCTTGCAGAAAATGTTTCAAAGTTTGTTGCCACATGGACCTCTTCGTAATAATGACCCTAAAAGCGAGCCTTCCTTTAGTGTCACAAAAAAAGGCCTAGGACATGGGTCTTTTTTGCTCCTTCATTAGAACCAAAATGTTTGCGAGCGAGATCTTTCACAGATATGGAATGATTTCACGAAATGTCAAAGGGAAGACTGAAGCTGTGCGAAGCAATACCAGCAACAGCCCTGCCGCGGTGGCTCAGTGGTTACGGCGCCCGGCTGCTGACCCGAAAGGCGTGGGTTCGATCCCGGCCGCGGCGGCCAAGTTTCAATGGAGGAGAAATTCTAGAGGCCCGTGTGCTGTGCGATGTCAGTGCACGTTAAAAAACCCCAGGTGGTCGAAATTTCCGGAGCCCTTCAACACGGCGTCCCTCATAGCCTGAGTTGCTCTGGGACGTTAAACCCTAATAACTAAACCAAGCGATACCAGTTACAAACACATCACAGCTGTTGAAGAAGCTGAAAGATTCATGCCTTCATCCTTTTTCTTCATCAGACACATGACTACACTTTGTCTTTCTGGGCCATCATTTTGAAAAGGTTAACATGGCAGCGGCCTTCGGTTAAATTTCTGCAAGGAGCCCTTTGTGGAAACTTAAGCATCTGTTCCTCGTGAGGCGCACTGCAGAGATATTTGAATACCTTAGTGAGCTGCAACCAGCACCTGTGGCTGCATTTTCACTGACATCAGAGATTAGTACATTTTCGTGCAGATGCTGAGATAATGGAAACTATGACTGAAAGCATAAGGTTTCGGGGAAGTATGCTTCCTGATTGCTTGTGGGCAAGTGCTGGGTAACCACCAATCCAATGGGTACAAGCTTTCTCCTCACCTGGTGCTCGTCTCCTTTAGGGTGAAATGCCTGCCAAATGGTTCGTTGCCCCACCTTGAGATGAAGAAAATACCTTGTGCCATGGTGCTCTTTGTCCTCAGATTCCCTCACGCCATCAAAAATCAATCATCATCATGCTTGTGGGCAAGTGTCTGGCCTTTTTCAGATGTTACCAATGTTCCTTGCTCACTAAGTTGTGCATTGGGTACTATGTAATGAAAGGCATCTGCATTGAATTGTATTTGGCACCCATCCTTAGCTACTTTATATTTGCACAAAATTGTAGACAACCGTAAAGACTTTCATGCACACAGTGGTGTCCGAGTAAGCGCATTTTGTCTGCTTCTTCCTGGCCCTGTGGTTTCTGCTGTTTACTGTTATGAGAAATAAATTTTAGGCAATGAATCATGTTGGTTTGGTTCTCAGTAAATGGCTTTTACAAGCTTCTACGAAAGCCGATTGCTCAATAGCGGATGGTTCAAATGTATTTGTGAAATTTATAATAGGTGTTGTGTGGCTACTAAATGAGGATTTTTTATCTTTTCAGATGGATCCGAAAGCAATTTTTAGAGGTACAATGTGTGCAATTTGTCATGAAAATAAAACGTATGTACTTGTACTCAACCAAACACTTGCCACTCTTTCATTCTAAGTTGCATTCTTTGTACGTGTGCAATACATAAAATGCATGAAAGTCTTGTACATAATACTTATTTCCTCGGCCTCTGGACTGCTATATCTGCAGTGAACGTTCTGGGCAGAAGCTATACACAGATGCATGTGCATGTACTACTGAAAGTATTATCGAGAGCAAAAATAACAGACCCCTGCCAGCGCGGGCCGATCTGTGCCAAACTGCATGCAAGCGCCGCTTGACGAAGCACTCCAGATGCTGAGACGAGCGCAGTGGCACGCAATGCGTAGCGCTCCTCGAGATGGGCGCACGCCACTGCGCTGGTCTCGGCACTAGGAGCGCTTCGTCAGGCGGTGCTCACATGCAGTTTGGCGCGGATCGGCACGCGCTGGCAGGGGTCTGTTATTTTTGCTCTCGATAGTACATAATTACAATGCAGATTATTTCCGTTCTAGATCAGATGACTTCCAAGTGAACGGAGGAAGTATGCATACACATTACGGGACCTTTAATAAGAACACAACAGAAGCATTCGTTGCAAAGAAACGATTTCATTCTCGTTCATAGCATAGCGTAACTTTCCGTTACCAAGAATGTGACAACCGTCGGACGGAGTCGCTGTATTCATGTTGCGGAAAACCCTCCGGCAACGCATTACCAGCGGGTTTCTCTGTACTGAGGAGCATTTTTTTTTACAGTGTAGTGTAGGTGAGTAGAGGGACGACTTTGTCGTTGCACTGTGCTGCATTCTTGCTCGAATTGAATAGTGCAACTTCTGACCTGAAAGCTTCATGGGTCCCGTTCAGTGGGGAGTCCGGCGTAGTTGGCGTATCGAGAAAAACCCGGTTGGTCGAGAGGGTCGTGACTTCAGACATAGCTGCGGAATTGAAAAATGCTTGAATGATTGAAGCATTCCGTCAGAAAGGGGGCAGTCGCCCCGTCAAGCTGCTCTCTGAAGCAGCTCTTTCGTGGCTGCTCCTTTCCTTTGTAAAAGAGGAAAAATAAACTATTATTATTATTATTATTATTATTATTATTATTATTATTATTATTATTATTATTATTATTATTATTATTATTATTAAATCGATTCTGATTAATATGTTTAAACATGACTCAAACGTCATTATGACTAGTAAGAATGTAAAATAAATCAAGTGCGCTGAGAAAAAAAATGCGGTAATTAGACGGGAGTCTACCCTTGGGCCGCGAGTCAGGCAGGCTACCTCTAGACCATCGAGACGCGTTCGTTCGACGTGGTTACAGGGAGGCCACATGTGTCCTGTCTGAATGCGTCCGTTTCTGCGAAGTGGTATAGGGGAAGAGGACCCCAGGCTGCTGAAGTGACCCACTACCGCTGTCGCGTCATACCATCAAGGAGGAACTCAACTGTCCCCCGAATTTACTTTTTTTTTCTTCGGGAGAAGCTAAAGGGGCTGGTACGACGAATATGTTTTGTCGATTAAATTCCAGATTTTTAGTTATGCCACAAAATAAAATTCGCATACAGAGGATGTGCAAGAAGAGCAAGCTGTCAGTCAAGCTTGACAGCATACCTTGACAGTCTCTTGTATACCGTCGTTTGTCATAGCGAGTCTGAGTACGACACTTGGGACACTTCGTAAAAGGAAGACTTCTGCTTGTTTCGCTTTACGCAGTGATGCCAACATCACTGCATAAGCTTATACATAACATGCATTACGATATATTAAAAAAATATTTTCGTTCTCCCCCAGTCCTAAAAATCGATAGCAATACTTGTATCGGTCATCGTAAAAGCATATTATAATTCCAAAGTAGACAGAGCCTGTCAGCGCAGCAGCGCACCGCCAACTGTCTCGGTATTCAATTAAAATAAGAAAACAATAAAGCCATCCACAGGTTCATCCACTCCTTCGAGGGATCAGACATCACCCTACTGGAGAAGGCACGAGAAAAATGTTTCGGCGATCACAACCCCCCGCGATACCAAGGAACGTATCGAGGAGCCGAAAACGAGAAACTCGACCGCCCCATAACTGTGGAAGAGGTTTACGCGGCCATAAGAAACACCACCAGAAACACGGCAGCCGGAGCGGACAGAATCGACAACGCCCTAATCCGCAACCTGAGCGACGACCTCATACAAGAGCTCGTCAGCTTTCTTAACAAACATTGGGAGGCGGAGACGGTTCCCGAAGATTGGAAACACGCCGAAGTAATAATGATACCTAAACCTGGTAAAAAGCTACAAATTGAAAACCTCAGGCCCATATCACTCACGTCGTGCCTTGGCAAACTTTACGAACGGGTGGTAACTTTAAGACTGCAAAATTACATGGAAGACAACGACCGTGTACCACATACCATGTTCGGCTTCAGAGCGAAGCTCTCGACGCAGGACGTTCTCCTCCAAATACAAGAAGATGTCCTACGAAACGTACCTCGGACGGGAGAAAATGTCATAATGGCCCTGGACATCAAAGGGGCATTCGATAACGTCAGCCACGAAGCGATCCTTACGGGCCTAGACAAGCTGGATTGCGGGCGCAGAATCCACGGCTTCGTCAAAGCCTTCCTGTCCGACAGAACTGCCACCATCGGCATAGGAGACCTTCGATCGGACAAAATTCGCACTCCAAATAAGGGAACACCCCAAGGGTCAGTTATCTCCCCCTTACTTTTCAACATAGCTATGATAGGCCTAGCTCGAAAACTAGAGAACATCGAAGGCATCAGGCATGCAATGTATGCCGACGATATAACAGTCTGGACAAACACGGGTTGTCTCGGAGAGAAGGAAGAAAGGCTACAGCAAGCGGCCTCTTGCGTAGAGCAATACCTCGCAGAAAGAGGACTCGCATGCTCGACCGAGAAATCGGAACTGCTGAGAGTCTGGAGAGGCAAGCAAAACCGGACCGTCCCAACCAACGAGGACCTAAAACTAAACGTCTACCTTGACGGGACACCCATACCCGAAAAGACAACAATAAGAATTTTAGGCATGTGGGTTCAATCCAACCAGCGCAGTACTCACACTTTTACCCTGCTCAAAGCAACAACACTACAAGTCTCACGCATGATCACCCGCATCACCAACAGGCGACATGGCATGCGTGAAGAGGACACACTCAAACTAGTCAGAAGCCTTGTAGTTAGTAGAATCACGTACAGCCTACCCTACCAGTGCCTCAACAAAAACGAAATACAACAAGCGGATGCCCTGCTACGCAAAGCGTATAAGACAGCGCTCCGACTTCCGCGCAACACGTCAACCGAAAAACTCATGGCCCTGGGATTACATAACACCTTTGAGGAGCTACGAGAGGCGCAGCTTGAGTCGCAAAAACTCAGGCTGTTGCAGACAACGACTGGAAGAGCGCTCCTGCAGAGGCTCGGATACCGCGAGCAGATGCGAGAAATGACGAGGACGGCAACGATCCCCGACGAGCTTCGCAAGACCCTCAAGGTAGCGCCAATACCAAAAAACATGGATCCCAACCTCCATCGAGGCAGAAGAGAAGCGAGGGCCGACTTCATCGAAAGAACATACGCTCCTCAAGCCACGACCGTGTATGCAGACGCGTCTTGGAGAGGAGGAGACACCAAAATCGCTGTGGCGGCGGTGGTCGATTCGTCTTTACGCGAAATGACCAGCGCGTCTCTCCGAGGCTGCACAGCTGCAGAGTCCGAGGAAGTAGCCGTTGCTCTAGCGGTGGCGGAGGGCTATAGAACCGGGCGGTCGCTAACAATACTCACCGACTCTCAAACAGCCTGCCGAAATTACATGAATGGCAGGATAGGTCGTCACGCGCTCCGTATACTCCTCGCAGCGAGCGACAGAATTAAAAACCAGGAAGAACAAAGCGACAAGATCCCACACAAAATTGTGTGGGTACCGGGGCACACGGGGGTGGCAGGGAACCAAGAGGCCGACAGGATAGCTCGAGGATACATTACTTTCCGAGCATCCGATGAGCCCGCGGAACTCGCGCCAGCACCCAGGGATTACTCGGCCATACTACAAAACTACAGAGGCAGAAGATTGCGGTATCCCCCACCGCACAAATCTCTCAGCAGAGAGGAAGCTGTCACTTGGAGACAATTACAAACAGGCTCTTTCCCAAACCTACATATACTAAACAAAATGCACCCTACGATATACACGAACAAATGTCCCTGGTGCGACGAAAAACCTACACTATACCACATCACATGGGCCTGCCAAAACATAGACGTGGTCCCCAAAATACAAAACCCGAGTGCGGAGCAGTGGGAGACTCTGCTGTCCAGCGACCGCTGTGAAGACCAAGAAGGTCTGGTACAGCGAGCTCAACGGGCGGCAGTGGCCAGCGGAGCCCTGGACTGAGGGCAACCGACCACTGATTAGAGGCGGACGACTTCGACAGAGAAGACTCCTGGGGGTAAAATCAAGGAGAAAACGTCTCTGAAGATGCTCCCAAACCGCAGGAAAAAGGACTAGAGTAAAATAAAGTTTTTCCTTCCTTTCCTTCCTACTATCGAGCGGTGCCATATTGTCGCTAGCCGCATACCACTCCGTCTTTCCCTTCTAACCGCCCTACGACTGGCTATGGCCGAGGACGAACCCCTGTTAAAGCAGGAACAGTGCTTTGGTTTTGCCCAGTTCTACGTTGGCCAACTATATAAATATGGGGAAAGCGAGCAGAATCTCGTGTCGTGTCATAGTTAACTTTACACTCTGACTATAACTAAGTTGCTTTGTAAACACTCACTTTACTTGTTTTCTAGTCATGCCTGGGTGGCCTTCGAATTCAGTAGTCGAACCGACAACGTCAGTCCGCCGCCTTGCTGTGCTATATCTATAGAAAGGTTTGTCATGTTGCAGCAAATAGCATATAACGCTCGAAAATGGACACATGCGACGGCACATAGGAAGCGACAGCAGGTAGTTTTAGTACCATTTTACGGTCAATGCGCTTACTACGGCGACTACGACCGTGCGGCAGATGCGGCTATAGACAAGCACGGAAAGTGTAGCAAAGGCAAGGCATTCCCGTGTTGGCCGAACAGGTCGTACGGATGTGCTAAACTATCTAGTTTACGCACGGGGAAGTGCAGTCGAGTCAAGAGGGATCTGATCGGAATCGAAAGGGTTCTAGTCTCGTCAGGCAGTCGTTTGTTAGTGCGTCGCTTTCAATGTTGCGAATTGCGAATTGCTGCGAATTGCGATTTGGTGAACCTGCGAATTGGTGAGTGCGGGCTGAGGAGGAGTCGGGGTACAGAGGTCGTGTCTGAGGCTTTAACGCGATAGCCAGCATCAAGGGTCCCGTTCCGCGGGAAACCCGGCGTAGTAGGCGTTGTGTCGAGAGGGTCATGAGGTCACAACCACATGACCTCGCGCGGGTAATTCAAGCACCCCGCAGCGTGACGTCACTGCACAAGTCCTCGTAGGTTTACAAGGTCGCGACGTCATTCCACCATCATTACGCAAGTGTCTCTGCGGAAAGACGAGCAATGCTGCTGCCCGTGGGTCGTGAGCCGGGCGCGCTGCACGTCGGCCACTGAGGCACGTTCGTTAGACTTTGTTAAACGGGAGCCTTGTGTCTTTTGCGGTGAAAAAAAAAGTAAAAATAGAGCGAAAATGAATAATTTAAGCGTAGTAAAATAAAAGAGTGGCGTCCATGTCTGCGCAGTAATGTGCAAAGAGGACCCCAGGCTGCCGAAGGGACGCATTAATGCTGTTACGTCCTTAAGGCGGAGCTTGAGTGTCCCCCGAATTCCTTCTGGCGCTGGGCCTTGACATCCAAGCTAATAAAAGTGGGGCGCTATCCGTAACCCAAATATATGCATACACACGGGAGAAAGCCCTTTGACGGCCCACCGGGGGCGCCTGCCTGCCGCGTTCGATTAACCTGCTTGTCTCGACGACGCTGTCTGCTACGACTAGCCAGGGGGGGGGTGGGGGGGGGGGGGTGGAAGGAGGGGCATGATTTAAGGGTTCCGCCCGAAGGGCAGCGGCAGTCAAGTGGGCGACGAAAACCACGACCCGGCGAGGTCTTCGGCGACGGCCGCCACACGCGTCGCCGTCCATTCGTCACCCGGCCGGTTTATGCAACCTCGCCAAGTCTTGACACAGTGTTTCTCCAGCGCCGCTGCGACCAAGGTTCGTCGCTCGCCTTCGCCCGTGGGCGGCCATAAAGGCTAAAATCTCTGCCACCGAGGTTGTTTACGATAGGACAGAAAGGGGGCCTGGAGGGCAGCCGTTTAGCCTCGCCGGAGTGTCCGGGCGGGTTTTGACATCGAGCTCTCAACGGAGGTTGCTCTACCGAGGGGGACGGGCGGTGGCGCTTTAAAGTGGGCTTGCAAACTCGCTGCCGATGGAAGGAAATTTAAAAGGCTGCATACTCGTATAGTGTGTCGTAAAAGAGTGCGTCTTCGGGAACTCTCTTTTCTGAACTACGGTTGAGAAAAGAGAATTCGTGATTAACAAACAAAAAGAGAGAACGGAATAATTTTGCGAAAGTACTCCAATGTCTCGCCTTAAACATACTTCGGACCCCCGTTCGTAAAATGCGACCCTTCTCCTTCTTTGACATTTCCTTTCGGCTTCTTTATTTCGGGCGCTGGTTAAAGTGTTTGCTATACCGTACGAACGCCGGTATGTTAAGTGTTTGATCGTAACAGTCTGCTTAATCCGTTTTCGCAGTCGATGCCACGCTGTTTCATTCTGTGAGCAGAAATATTGCTGCGTTTTCAAAAGACGGAGGTACTCAGAGGTTCCGGCTAAAATTCCGCGGGCATCGTTCACACTTCCGTCACTTTACATTACTGACCTCTTTATCTGGCTCGACGCTGCACTTTTCCAGACATGCAGTCAGCACAACTGATTTCAGTGCTTTTTAAGATGTCCGCGTTCATGTAAAGCTACATCATTGTCTTTGCATTTGCAGACTGCTTTTTTCTTACTAACTCCGTAATATGTCGCGATTGCCTGATGCTTGCTGAAAAACATTTTAACACACGGCCATTCAGCCCTGAGTGAGGTGAAATGAATAAATGTCCAAGCGTGGCGGCCATGCCAGCAACCCAGAGCATATCTACTTGTACTTCTCCCCCCCCCCCCCCCCCCCCCCCCCCTCCACACAATTTTCCTCATCCCGCGGGGACGGGCTGACTCCCTGGCCCGATCGTTTGGACCAGTACAACTCTTGGGTTATTCGTGTTAAGCGGGTATCCCAAGCCTTGTTAGTAGGCACGGGGCCTGCCCCGTCAATTCCCTGTCGCTTTTCAAAGGATGAGCTGGACTTCTGGTCAATTCCTTCCGCTAAAGTTGATTCACTCTCACACGCTGTCCAACACCTCGAGACGTCTGTGTGCGCCTCGAATTCGAATGTCCCATACGGAGCGCCCGAAAGGGAAACGAAATAGCACGCACAGCTTGCGACAAAGGAACAGCAGATCGACTGTGGAGACGAGAGGCAGCGGCGGCGGTGACCCGTGGCAAAACTTGGAAGTGACAGGCCAGCGGAATCCTCCGCTTCTCAGAGTTGTTTACTTCGCCCGGGGCGATGTGCGCCCTCGCGTGTTCACCCTGTCTGGGCCGTCTTCGGCAACGACAGCACGAGCTCACGTCCCTCGCTGGACCCGCGCGGAGAGGGTTTGCTGTGGACAGGGTATCCCGCAGCGTAAGCGTGCGCGCACAAAATCACCCAAACCAGCAACAGCAGCAACAACACTGCGGCAGCAGCCACACAAACACCGTCAAGCAAACAGCGACGGAAGCGAGGGCAGCATTGGCGACAGCTGTTTTGTTGGGCCGCGTCGTACGCGTTGACGCTGTCAGCGCGGCGGACGTCGGAAGCGCGTTCGCAAGAGCCACACGAAAACGTGCCCGTGACGAGGACGACGACGCGGCGAGAATAAATATCTCTCCTTCTTCAGGCACGAGCTTTTCGTTTCCACGCAAGACAAGCAGGGATGCGACAAGAAGTTGAGCTCTCCTGGAAATTATTATCATTTTTTTCCCCCAGCGAGAGCTGCTGAGAGCGCACTTCCCAGTTCTGAGGCGTTGGCGTAACACGAAACAGTGCGAGGAGAAGAGAGGGAGGGAGAGTGAGGCAGGTGCATCGCGCCAAGCTGATTGGAC
This sequence comes from Amblyomma mixtum, assembly GCF_055824585.1. Lineage (NCBI taxonomy): Eukaryota > Metazoa > Arthropoda > Arachnida > Ixodida > Ixodidae > Amblyomma > Amblyomma mixtum. The sequence goes on along the minus strand of NC_143013.1, from coordinate 316,186,803 downwards.
AGCATCTAGCGACGTCACGCATGACGTCACGTGCACTCTACTTGAGAACTCAGTAATAATTAGCAATGATATATTGGTCGCCGCAAACAGCGATCGCTGAATCTCGCGGTACACAGTGGTAAACCCTTCTGTGAGTTTTTTTTTCCTGTCTCCGCCATTTGTCTGCATATGCGTACGTATGAATCCGCTCTCTAAAGTTCATTTTTCATTCCGCTCTTTCTTATTCGTTATTGCTGAAGCGAGATTTACAACGTGGCTAAGGCATCTGACACTCAGCAAGCTCCCAGTGGTGTGCATCCTTCCTGTACTCGTGATGAGCTTTAGCTTCTGCCAGTCTGGTAGTTGAGCCTAATCTAAACATCTTCCCTAATTCAGCAACCTTAATGTGAACTTCTAGCCTCAGTATAAATTAAAAAAAATTACATCAGACATAAGAATCGCACAGACATTGCTCGCAAATGTGTCACATTTGCCTTTCAAATATCCCGTAAAAATTTTAGATGCTGTTTCCCAAAATATCGCTGCCGGTCTGGTGCTGCTGTGTGTGTCTGTATGTGTGTTGGTCCCCCCCAAAAAATAACTTTGTTGCTCCCGCTGCTATCCCCTTTTTTTCCAATCCGTCTACGTGTCGCGACGGACCGGTATGGGTGACGCCGGTAATAGGGCTCCCAAATCTTTTCCCCAGAGCGTCATGCGCGCGACGCCATTACCGGCCGACCGGCTCGGCAAGCAGCTGCATCAGCTTGGCTTTCTTGCAAGCGGACGCGCCTCGCACGACCGGGGCTCCTTAGCATAAACAATCTCCACGTCGCGAGCCGAGCGTCAGGAGAAGGCATTGGATCGAGCGATCGCCAGCCGGCGCTACCGTCTCCAGGGTAGCAGTCTCGGCATCCGGACCGAACCGATGCATCAGACGACACCGCGCGTGGTGTCCACAACAGACAGCGAGCGCGCACGCTCCGGTGTCGTCGTTTGAGACCATCAGCGGTGCGGAGGCGTTTGGCTGATGGCTCCTATAGCTGCGCATTGCATATGCAGCAACTCAAGAAGCTCAGTTTTGCTCGTCCATTTTGGTACACACATCCGTTTCGACGAAAGACGCTATCGCCGGGCACAAAGCGAGTGTCAGCCCGCCCGAAAACGCGAGAAAACGGGTGCCGCCGTTTAGCTGGAGCACTCGGTGCTAACACAGTTATGATGGTTCTGAAGAAGCCACCCGAGGCTGTCGCGCTGAAAACAGGGGCTATCGAGGCTTTCGTGCATCATACTGTAGGTGTTTTAGGTTTGGGGCGGCGGGCTAAAAACGCTTCTTTCATTTGCTTACTCAAGCTGCATTAAACCTACAGCCTTTTATCGTGAGAGGTTACGTCCAAAGGCCAAAAGGTTGGCTCGGTACAAAAGTATAGTGACACTTCGTTGTGTACTGTACAGCTGTGCAGGGCATTTTTCTGCCTTTTTTTTTTCGTTCTATTGCTACGTTAAGTCGTTCTAGCTCGCGTAATATAGATGCAGATTTGTTACTGGGCTGTGAACTGTCGAACAACACAATCATCCGAAGACCTAGCCCGTCCCCTCCCCTCCCCTTTCCCGCAGCGTAGGAGTTTCTTTCACAAGGCGAGACACTTCCCTTTCAACCATCCGGTTAAAGCCTTCAATATATATAACTCCACGTCACATCACACACTTGCGCGCAAAGAATTCGATTCTCAGCTCTGGCGTCGGTATGGCGTGGCCGTAAGCAATACCATGCTCCATTTTTTTCGCCTGGGTGCCCAGTTTCCGCAAACCTTTAATACGAGAGCGCTTTCTGTGTCGAGACACAGAGCGGAAGCAGGCAACAATGGCAGCTTCAACAGCGCGAAATTCGTCAGGGGCCGCAACGAAAAAGTGCCAGGCTGACGTGCAGCGACACGGTCGCCGGGCTCCACATATACCCCGGCGTCCGCAAGACCTTCCGCATCATCGGTATGAGGCGAGCGACGTCGGCAGCAGCTTGTCTCGCGCCACTTACGCGGGAAAGCCGCCCCCCTCGTGTATAGCGGAGAAATAGTTTGTTCCTCTCCAGTATTCCAGCAGCAGTCGTCCGCACGCACAGTCAGGGAAAAGGTCCATGTCGAGCCTGGATTTTTCTCCACGTACGCGCGCGTGCACGCTTGGCCGCGGTTTCGTCCGCGTCACCGAGCTCGCGCGCTTTTTCTCCGTCCTCTGTCAGCCGCAGGATTTTGTCCCGTGCGTCGCGGCGAAGTCTTCGAGGAACTGCGTCGTCCCTCTCCTCCGGCCGTAACTCTCGAACATATATAAACAAACCTCCTCTTTCTCGACGCGATGCCGCGCGGTGCGTTTGTCATGTGGCCCCATTCAGAGGCGGGGAGCGTATGCGCGTACGGATGATGACAGCGGCATGCCGAGCACGTCCGTCCAAAGGCACAACCGACTCGGCTGGCTCGCTTTCTTTCTTTCTTTTTCTATGTCTTTCTCTCTCTCTCTTCCTCGAAAACAGCTTGGACAGAAGTTTGAGCCGGTCTCTCATTTTTCTCTCTTCCGTGGCGCTCGCTCCGAGTCTCTTTTTAAAGTTCGCGTTCGGCTTCGCTATAGCGTAATGGTTTGCGTAAGGACGCTCAATGGACGGTGAAGCGCGTGTATTGTAAACTGTGCGAGTGCGCGAGTGACAGAACAGTGCATAATTTTAACGAAGGCACGATAGCATCATGCGAAGCCTGAGGTCGTTTTTAGCGGCCTCTCGAGCTAGAGCCGACGAAGCGTCGAGAATGCGAGAAATTAATGTGTGGAAACGGCGCTTCTGCACGCTGCAAGCACTGGACGTGAAGCTGAGCAGCAGCTGAACAGTGCCTTTCGACGTATTTCGCGGCACAGGTGCGGGGCAGATACGAGGATTCGTGGTAAGACAAGCTCGCCTCCACTCGTTCCCAGTATAGGGAAGATTTAGAATGAGGGCTTCTGAATCGTTTTTGTTAAAGAAAAAAAAAAACAAGAAAAACATTGCTACCTCTGCGTCTCCGATTTGCTTATTGCGTGGAAAGGTGACCACTTTTTCCCTCGCCTCCTTCAGGCTGAATGGGGAGAGAAGAGGTTGTGATATTATCTTAGCTGGTAAACCGTGTACACCGCTCGTAGTTAAGAAACGTGAAAACGAGATAAGTGGTCTCCGAGTATTCGGTTCCCGACGGAACGCAATACTTAAATTAGCTACTGGAAGTTAATAATATTTCACCAAATTCTGCGTGCTAAATGGATGTCCGCGCTGGAAAATTGCGGCTCGCAGTTGCTAGCGCGACAAGGTGCAATGAGGGTGTCATCGGGAGCGGAGTTTCCTGTGCGCGCTCATTTTAAGGCGGGAGCCTTTAATGCCTCATCGTTGTAAGCACCAGTTGTCGACAGAAATGTCAAGCTTTTCAGTTGGTCGAAACGGCCGTGACGTCACAGTGCGCGAATTTCAAGCGGGGCCAATTTTACTTTGTAGTAACCAATGCAACCACTTAAAGGGATCGTAGAGTGATGCTCCAAGTACGTGGGACTGTAGATGATTACCTAATTAATCATTTATCCTAATTAACCTGCCTAGTATGACCACATAAACAAATAAAACCGAGTAGAAAATTGGCCGAGCTCGGGAATCGAACCCCGGTCTCCGGAGTGTGAGACGAGCGGGCTACCACTCCGCCATGCCAGCTCGATGGTTTGGAATGAACAAAGGCGCGTCTAGTGAATACGATGTCATCGTTCACTTTCATCTTCCTCCCTTCCCGTTGCGGCGACGTTTAGGTGTCCACCGAGATATGAGAGACAGATACATTTCCTTTCCTCAAAATCCAATTTACCGACGAGCAAGGCGCAGAACCGAACGGGCGATGGCGTTCTATGCATGGACATCGTGGCAGCGTTGCAAGACGCTGCCGCGTTCCGCTCTTGGAGGCGAAGCTTAACATCTTAACCACACATCAGTGACACAGGCAGCAACATCGCGCTTAAGGCTTTCGCCTCATCGCAGTTTAGGTCAACAAAGTGCCCCCCTGAATTTTTGGCACATGTTCCTCGATGTTGCTGATTCGTATTTGTTTTTGTTTGTCATTTTTTGTTTGCTTTTCTTCTGCGGAGTAGCGTAACCAAAAGTGCGCCCCCTTTTCAGTAGCTACTTAGCCACTTGCGTACTTCGATTGGGCTCAGGCTGGTCTTCCGTCATATGCACTTTTCAATCTGAACCTCGGCTTTTCTGCGCACCTGGCCCAGTTTCGGGCGCTTCCTCCGCCCTTTAGAGCCGATTCTGCCAGGATGTCGTGGCCTCGGAGGCTGAAGGTGGAAAGAAAGAAGGGAGGATGCGTAGGCTCCGTCCGACCCGAGAGCCCGCACAATCTTCCCCTTCATCGATCAGACACCCCGTCGCACGGTGCGCGCTGCCGAAAAAATTTATTGACGCGCCCGCCATAAATCGAGCGTACCCTTCGACTCCGAAGAATGCACTCGCGAGTCATTTTCCACGCGCTGGGAGCGCGAAAAAAACTTAGAAGGTGAAGGAAAGAATAAGGGGTGTATGATTAAAAAAAAGAGAGAGAAAAGGCCAAATAAAACTTTATGAAAAGTTATGCCTGTAACCGATGAGCAGTCCTCTTTTTTTTTTTTTGTCATTGTCGCTTGCTCACCTGAGCTCCTCTTTCTTTTCTCTCTTTTTTTTTTCGCAAATGTGGACTGGCGGTGCTATATCTTGCTGGCGTGTTTGCATTTTCTCGTCACCTATTGGCACCTACACCAGTAGCAGCCTTTCGTCCAGGCCTGGAAGCTGCCTCCCTCAGCTCGCTCGCAGCGCAACACTTTCCATTTCGTCAAAATTTCACCAGCGCTGCGACTAGGAACAAGAACAGAGAAGGAAGCTCCATTTCGTGGAGCTCGCTAGAAGCGACGCCTTTTTTGCACCGCATCAACCTGGCCCGCGTCGTTATGCTCGACGTCGTGCCGCGACGACGAGCAATCGGCGTCGCTCGCGTGTTCGGCGTCGTTGAGCAGCTTAGCGCAGCGCGGTCGTTGCTCGGGCCATTCGAAATCCTTCCATCCGCGACATGATGGGGTGCTTTGGCGAAGGGCACTGTGGTGCTGCCGGATACCGCACTTCAATGCCGGCCGTGCCAGTCGCATTGTGAGCTGCGCTAAGTCGCTTCATCTGTACGAATTCAGTCGCCTTTGTGTCTGCGATGAGTCCTCGGTTTTCACTGTTGGTTTTCATGGTATATTGCCTGAAAAAGCTTGAACGCGAATGTAGCTTTTCTTTCGGACGCTTTCGTAGCATTGGCCATCATCATCGCGCTGGATACAGCAGGAACTTGGGGAAAGAAACGCGTGGACGTAGTTGCCCTAAGGCAGGTTGACCTAGCCCTGTACTGCGCGCTGTAGCTTGTGGAGGGGCTAAAGGGTGCCTAGAAGACTCTTTTGACGGCGCTGTATGAAGAATTCAAAAATGAAACTTTATAATTCCATCATTCAAATAAATTACACGCGACAAAGAACGTGAAGCATTAATTCATTCAGCAGTGATGAGGTGAGCAGTTACCAAATAATGAACGAGAACAATGCGCAACACATCATTTGCAGTCATAAAACTAAAGCAAGTAGATCAAAAATGTGCGGAATTATTATACAGGATTGCAGAGTGCAGAAAATGCGTACTGTTCAATATTACAAAAAAAAAAAAAGAAACGTATGCAGTACGCATTGTTACGAATTGTTTGTTACATTTAATTTCTTATTCTTTCACCGAGATATGTCCATGACTCAGGAGATGCTAGTTCACATCTCGTCTATGCTCGGACAATGTAAAATACGACCTGTCAGGAAAAGTAACTGCGTCTAACATTTATTGTTTAACAAAACAATTCTAGTCGTACCAACTCGCCCATGTGTCGGCTAGCGCCGCCCTGTCTGCATATTCTGCTGTGTTGTGTCTCTTTTCGCTCGGTTCGCCCATCAAGGCGTTTAACATGCCGCTCAAAGGCATTCGCGCACGGATGGAAAACACTCATTTTTTATTTGGAAGAATAAAACCAGCGGAAAGGACGCGGACGCAGTAGAGACACACAGGATGGCGGCGAACTACCAAGTTAGTTTATCGCAGTGCAGATCACATTTATACCCTTCAGCAATAAAAACCAGACAGGCATTACCATTCGCATAAAACAAGGTAAAAAAAAACAAACAAAGGAACGACGCCCGTCATACCGCGCTTTCGGTAGTTATCTACGGTACTCTAAATAGCTTTAAAGTATAGTATAGGAATAAAACCTATGTCCTTTCGCTGGTTTTATTCTTCCAAATTTTTACCAACTCGCGTGGCTCTCCACGCCACTGAATCATTTTTCTTGTCAGGGAACTTTCCGTACTTACCTCACTTAATGCTCACTCCAGAGGCTCCAGTCATCCGCAACGTGAGTGCATCCAAACTGGCGCGAAAACTATACCACAAGCACGCAACGGTGTATCCTCCTTCGAGCAAGCAGCCAACGATTACTGTGGAGTAATTGCAGCGTGCGTGCTAATGTAATGTTCCCTTTCTTTATCTTTCTTTCTTTTTCTTTTTTTTTAGGAGTTTAAAGGGACACTGAGGAGAAATTGAAGTTGGCTTGTATCGACAGAATACCAGCTCCTGATTACAAAAACGCCACTCATACTGACAACAAAGCTCCTGTAACATAGAAAAGAGCAAGAACCAAAATACAGGTATCGCCGCCACAGGCCAAACTCGCAAGTACAAGCGTCATGACGTCATATAACAAAACAGTGTTGCTAGAACCAATGGTTCTAGCAACACCAGGAACCGAGAAACCATGCATCACTGAGGCGCAGCCAATGCATGCGGAAATCTCCTTGACGTCGCCAGATGGCGCCACGTGCCCGGCTGCTACGCGCGCTCCTGAAGCATCGGGACAAATCAGCGCCTGTTTTCCGGCGGTAGGCGGGCTCCCGGTATTCCGCTAGCGGTACAAGGTACACGGTATGCTAAAGGTGTCTATTTGCGAGAACTTCGTTGACGACTTCGAGAACGAGATCCATCGTAACGCTGGCAAAACGCCAGTGCAAACGTAATTGAAGCGACTTCAACGTGCGGCCGGCGGTAGCTTTCTTTTCGGCTGCTGCTAGGCCGCACTGCTGGCAAGCAGAAATCACGGAGTCTGCGTTACGTCATGTGCACGTCATGTTTCACGTCTCTTAGTCCTCTGTCGTCATAGACGAATCCCAAGTTTGAATCAGAGCGGCGGGAAAAACTTTTTCAACTTCGAATCCAAATTTCTTAGAAATAAATGCATCTTTCGCTGCCGGCCAAGTGGCAACAAAGCCATGACATGCCGAACTATCGGATTTTACTATAAAAAAATATTAATAGTGCTATCCTCAGTGTCCCTTTAACGTCCCGAAGCAACTCAGGCTATGAGAGACGCCGTAGTGGAGGACTCCGAAAATTTCGGCCACCTGGGGTTCTTTAACGTGCACTGACATCGCACAGTACACGGGCCTCTAGAATTTCGCCTTCATCAAAATTCAGCCGCCGCGGCCAGGATCGAACCCGCGTCTTTCGCGTCAGCAGCCGAGCGCCTTAACCACTGAGCCACCTCGGCGGGGCATGTTCCCTTTCTCATCATTTTTACCTGTGCGTTTGCAAACGCTGGGGTACTCCTTGTCTTTTCTTTTCTACCTGCTGTATCCTTTACACGACTCATCACAGCCTTCGACGTCACGTATATTCTTTTTTTTCTCGCCCACGGGGCCCGAAGCCACTCATGTTCGGTTTCTCATTCAGCGACCACTACCTGCGTATACCTTTGTACTCCCCGAGAGGCTAGTACAAACGGCAATTTTCATTTTACTTTTTTAATCAGAGAAAAAAAAACCTGTTTAAAAAAATAAAAAATAAAAAAGAATTAATTCATGTCGTCGAGAGTGCGCCTCTTATTACAGCAGTCATGTTGGAGGGGTGCTGGAGGGGGAGACGGGTTTTTAAATGTGTCGCATTTATTATGCCGACCATCAGCGCATCCCTGGGGTCTTGCGTAGCCTTGATATGGTACACTGTTATCGAGGCTTGTCTCGAAGAAAAGTAAGGTTGAGTAGAACGTTATCTAGGCGGATCTTGAAGGAAAAAATGGTATATAGGTGAAGAAGAAGCTGGTCGCGACAGAGGGCAAGGACTTCTATGATTACTCCCGTTCTAATGCAGATATGTGTATCAGAAAGTTCTATTTTGTGCGTACATGTCCGTCATGCAGTCCTGCAGTTGCCTTTGTAGCTGCCGAGCCCGAAGGCACTATATACGGCAAGCATTTAGAACGCCTTTCGGACATGTGCTGACAAGAAGGGCAGATTTTTTTTTAATGATTTTTTTTTCTTGTACATCCTACGATCTCTGTAATAATTTTTCAAATTTGTTGTAAGCGCAAAGAAATTTTTTTTTTTTTTTTTTTTTTTTTTTTTCTAGAATGCGAACAAAGTGTGCTTTCCTGTGCACAGTCGCTCCAGGCTGGCGTGTGCTCCGCACTAAACCGTGTCCCGTGGCGGAATTTCTTGCCCTCACTGAAAAGTTGTCCCGGATTGAATACCGATATCGGGAAACAGGCCATTCGCCGTCCGACTGCGCGTGTATACTTACTTTGTCTCTAAGCCACCCGAAGGCGGAATCGTAGCGGGATACCGCCGAGCGCCGCTCATTTGCCTGAATTCCGACCGGAGAACTGGCGCGCTTAGCATTTCTCAGCCAAGCGCGGGCCTGTGAGCTCGCTGTGCGTGTTTCTTTCTCGCTTCCCCTTCACTCCTTTTTAAATCTGCGTTAAAAAAAAAAAATAGGGACGCAGTACACCTTGCCCATACTTTGCGTTTCCAATTCGCATTCAATCTAGATAAGAAATTAGTGCTTCAAATTACCGACAACGAATAAATAAACAAATGTCCCAGCGAGAACCGTGGACAATTCGGTAGCTTCTTTGTTTTCCTTATTTCAGCGTGGTGACATAGCGGGGCGCAAGATGCTTGAATACCGTTTGCAGCAGTTAGTACTCGTCCTTTGTTCAAGGGCAAAGGGGATAAAAGCACCTCCATCACTTTCCTGTATTATTCCTCTGTTTTGAGCTAAGACCTTGGTGGGGCGCTAAAGATTATATCAAGTCGAAATAGTTGCTCAGCTAGCTATAGTCTCTGCACTGCATCTTCCGCTCACCTTCTGCGCACCTTCCACTCACAAGCCCACCCTAACCGGCCAATGAAAACAAAATCAAAACCTTGCCCGTGACATGAGCCGTCAACCTCGCTGCGCGGATTAGCTGAATGGTGGTATGTAGTTGCATGTAGTTGCGAAGCGACATATGGGCTATGAGGGACGCGCATTTGTGGGCTCAGTTAATGCCACGGGCATGCGCGCAACGTCCGCACGGCTAAGTGGGACGCTGGTATCTTCGTGATTTTTACCACAGAAAGTGTGATGCCTACTCACGTTGCGTAAAGTATCAAAAACCATGACTTCAACTGTCAAAAATGCGTTCTTCTAATGGCTAATTATATATATCTTTATCTGCTGAATTGTACAAGTGGAGAATTTCGATTTCTTCTGGTGAAAGAGGTTACTTGCCAAACTGTGCAAGAATAATTTGCATAAACAAATAGATACCGCTCTGTGGCACTTTCCTCGTGTAATTGTCATGAAAGATATAATTAGTGGGACTGGGATTTGTTTTGTCTTCTCCATACGTACATAAGCAAACAAGGGAAAGGGAATGAGGGGCTCGTTGTAAATATGAGAGAAGCCAACAGCCGTAGAAACCAAGGGACACAGGTTTTTTTTTATTAATTTATTTATTTTGTGGTGTTGATCAATTTAGAATATTACTGAATATGTCAGCGCTTAAAGCTAACTGATTAGAAAAGCAGCCTTGATTAGTTCTGGCAGCCTTGACGCCATAGGAAGCATAAGAGGGTTCTCACACAGCTTCCACCCTCGCCGTTCGATGACGTTCTACGTCACACCAGCGGTAACTCAGGACGTTCTACGTCCGCCGCTTACGAACGTGGGTGGCGCTAGTGAACACTCTCAAGGTTAGGTTATTTGTAAACATAAATACCCCCGAAAGCATAAGATTTGACAGCCGTCGCCGTAGCTCAGAGGTAGAGCACCGGACGCGTAATTCGGAGGTCGTGGGTTCGGATCCCACCGGCGGCATGTGGTCGTTTTTACTTCTGCTTTTCTAATCAGTTAGCTTTAAGCGCTGACATATTCAGTAATATTCTAAATTGATCAACACCACAAAATAAATAAATTAATAAAAAAACCCTGTGTCCCTTGGTTTCTGCGGCTGTTGGCTTCTCCCATACGTACATAGTATTTCTACCCGTCGGCCTTTGTAGGCCGTGGTGTAGGACGTTGTGCAAAGTGCAATAGTCCTTGTGGAGTACGTCCTATTATTAACCGCGGGCGCAGCACAACCACGGTTTGCCAAGAAAAAATGTCGGTTTTTATCCGCCTGTACTGAACAGCTCTTTACTACTTACGCTGTATACGTCGACGTGGCAAGTGAATACTTCCATGATGCCACCGGCATACTCCATTCATTCCCGTGCCTCGGAAGCCTGCGATCGTACTCTTTTACCTCCTCGCTATTGGTCGGCCCTACTATAACACAGAAGCCCGCGAACGGCGTAGCTTGCTAGCGATCAGCTCTGACATCGCTGCGTTCACCTGCCAGTCATAAAGGGGCCAAAGTGAATCAGGGAATGGGCGTTTACAGAAATGATCCCTGTGCGCGTTTACGTTCCTGCGCAGACAAGTTCTCTCGCCGCTCTGAGCACTCGTAATCGTATTACCTCCGGACTGTTCTCCCTACTGCGGTCGGAGCTTTCGTTCAAACGTTCGCGCTCGGTTAACTCTCCGGGGCAGCTACGCTGCTCGTTTACTGGGGCCCCGCCTGCCGGGCCGCAGCTCCAGCGGGGGCGAGGCGAAGTCGATTCCTCGGGGGCGGTGCCCCTCTATTGATCCTCGCTGTCGGTGCGCACGTGGATCAATGGCTGACGTGCGCCAGCGGCGTTTGACGTGCGACCTGGCTCCCATCGTCGAACGCGCGCGCAACGGCCGCAGCTGCGAGCACGTAACCGGATCGGGTTTGGCGACGCACGGTGCATGCATGGCTGAGCAGCGCGTTCGGGTTGAAAGGATAAGGCGAGCTAGAAACCAATCAGTCAGTCAATCGATGCATCAGTCGATCAATCAATCAATCAATCAATCAATCAATCAATCAATCAATCAATCAATCAATCAATCAATCAATCAATCATTCATTCATTCAATCGATCAAGAGCTAATTACTTCGGGGAAAAAAGCAGTGAGATATTCTACTGCATATCGCAACACTCTTGAGCGCAGCGTTTTGGCCTGCAAAGCGCGCTGAATGGAGATGTACGGAAACAGCGTGTCCAGCCTCGTCGCTGCGAGCTCACCGCCACTTAGATCGAAAAGGTCCAACTGCTTTTGATACTTCAAGTACCTCGAAATGAATTAAGTGGTCGGCGAAGTTTATCTTGGACTGCTGTTAATTTCTTTCCTATCGAAGTTCAGACGACGTGGATTGCCCTGAAACCCGCGCACCTTACGCTTGATTTACAATGTCTCGGTTTGTTTTCGAATATTCCAAGCGCACTTCATGTACACGCGTTGAAATTTCGAGGGCGAGCATTATTTTGCAAATAAACTCCGCCATATGCGCACAGCCGGTCGTAAACAACCCTCTTAACTAGCGAGCTATAAATAGGACCACCGCCCCGACCGTTTTGCGCCGCTATTTGGCCCAGTGGCTGCATTCATGTTTGTTGCGACAAGTACGAAATGGGAAAGCGGTGTCGTCCGACAATTTCAGGCCTGCTGTAGAGGGTACAAAAGTGGTCAGATCATCACTGGGACGGGACCTCGGGTCCGTACCCCGTAATCTTGTGCTGCTTGCGAGCACTCAGGCCACTACAACGTAAGTCCCTTTATTCTATATGGATAGAGAGAGAGGAGGGAAATGGAATTGTGCACTGTCGTAAAACGCCATTGCACAGAAAACGCCGTTGGTAGCAAAGACCTCTCCTCACTCGAGGAGAAATTTTAAGGCAGTAATCAAATCTAACGTTCCTATCGATGGTCCACTTTGTGCAGGAATCAAAATCGCCTCTCGCGCGCTTGTCCACCCGTCCACTTTATTCTGCGGAGCCGAATTATAATCGGGCCGAAATCGCACCGTGTACGCTAACAAACTGAGCAAGGGTCTGCGTCAGAGCACAACACACCATTCCAGAACTGAAGGAGTGCACTAAACCGCTCAGCTGTGGACATGACAGCGCAACGACGCAGAGAGAAAGAGGCAGGCCTGAAAGCGGCGTCGCTATTTCCGGAAGACACGAACACAGAGAGAAATTTTTCTTTTCATTGTTACATGGTGGGAAGTAGCTCTAGCTCGGCGTGGAAGCACTTCATCTCTTTTTGCTTTGCGTTCGCCGCATTCCAGATTTAACCAGTTCTCGAATCAAGGACCCAAAAAGGAAAAAAAACAAAAGCAAATAAACGTCCCCTGTGTTATTTCCTTCGTTTTTATTTTCTCGATTCGCAGATTCATGCGCGCTCGTATAACTCTTCTCAGAATTTGCGCATGCATCGTAGGCAGTCGTCTCGTCGAAGTCGGCGCGACTGTCTCTGCCGACGCCGCCGAGCCCATTGTTTCGCTCTGCGGGCGATTTCCGAGCACTGCACCCCAATCCGGATGTGCCGGATGCGCGCACAGCGTAGCAAAGCACTCCCCCGGGACGCGTTTGTGGACATTTGCTTCGTTTAAACAGCGCCACGCACTGGCCATTCACTTTGTCGTCGCCGTTTGTCTACAGCCCATTCCCCTTTTCTCGGCCACTCTCTGCCTGCTCTCCCAGCTCTTGGTTAACAGATTTCTTGTGTGTTTGTGTGTGTCTGGAATTTTATTTTATGTGTTTTTCTTTTTTATCTTGCGCCCGCAGCGTGGTTTGACCAAGAAAGCCGTTCCCGTCCCGTTGGCGCCGCGCGCTCTGTCACCGGAAGTGTTGAAGCAACTGCCACGTCTCGACGGCGCCCAGAAAAACCGAAAAAGAAAGAAAGAAAATAATAGTGATATAAATGGGGCGCTGGCCACTCGAATAAAGTGCTTCGCGCGAAAGTAAGCGCGGGAAAAGCAATGTGGCTTGACACCGAGCTTTGGCTTCGTTTTTCCTTCCATTTGACTTGCCTCGCGGCTTCGCTGGCACTCTTCTCCTTCTGCGCCTTCCCTTTCTTCACTCGCTCCTCGACAGATGTGCGAGCGACCGTACCGGGCCGCCGTGCGCGTAATGCGTGGGAAAACAATAATTCGTCGCTAAGCTACAGGTGTCAAGAAAGGAAAGAATGGCGAATGAATGATGAGACCCTGCAAGTTTCGCGCGACGCGCAGCAAAACTGCTTGTGCGGACGGATTCAGTAAGAAATTTTGCTGGCTACTTACGTGTGATAAATGTTTTAGGGGCTACCTAACAAGCACGGGCTCTGAAACTACCGCGTTTATTAAAGTGAGCAGCTTTTATATTATTCTGTAAGAGCGCGCAACAGCTGAAGTCGCGGCAAGCTTGGACATGGCTCCTGCGCCTACACCGCTCTGCATAATGCAGTGAAAAATGAAAGACAGCAGTTATGATAATATACCTGATAATATAGTGAAGACACGCGTCCTGTTTGTTTCCCTGTGTCCGTGTCTGTTTAGCGCTATGGGGCAAGTGAACCGTCACCAACTCGCCCGAGCTTCCATTCTGCGTTATTTTCTTTACAATTGTCGCACCATCAACCGCCATATTCGGACGGCTGGCTGCAGCAATAAATATCCGCTATGCTGTAGCAGTGCCGACATTTGACATATATTACATATTTTTCTGATTTTTTATTTCGATTCTCTGTCTATAGGTTGGTGTCTAGAAACTAGGTTGCTGAAAACCAAGTGGGCAGGTTTGATGAAGGTCACGTGACCTCTCTCGACCAATCCGCGAATTTCGTGTCATCGGACAACGACGTGGTTTGGGAGTTATTACGACCCTAATGATATCGCATTAAAATTCCTTCCCTGACCAGGACGAATTTTTCTGAGCGGCGAGGATTCTGAGAAAGCTATGTAGATTTCGTTTTGTAGTCGCGTAGCTGTGCTCATGTGGATGCTGATCAGTAATTACTGCCTTTATTGAAATCTACTCCATCCCTGTGAGTCCCGTGAACACATTGGGTTTGGGTAGAGTCAAGTTTGGTTTATTTGCATTAAGTTTTTCTCTGCCTTTGCGAGAATTAAAAAGAAATGCCGTTTACACAGACCGAACGAAGCACGAAGAGAAAACCACTGGCAATGCACCTTTCCCATCTCGTTGTCTACGCCCCCACCTTCCCTCTCTCGCCTTTTCATTCTTTTTTTTTCCATTCCGTGGTTGTGCAGTGTCTGCTGCTTTGTTAGTGTCTATCACCCATATACAAATAGTGTCTCCGCATTGAAAGGAATTCAGTCATCTCTCATCCATCATAAATGTATTTATTGCCGCCTTGCTTCCACTGCTCCCACAGGCGCCCAGCCAAGAGTACCTGGCCGTCACATTCGAGGATGACGTCGGGGACATCCAGCTTCTCGAGTCCATTCCCGCTGTCAAGGGAGTCGTCCTCCGGTGAGTGCGGTGCTCTTTGTCTTGTTGCGCGGCGCCGCAGCATGTCCAGGCAGGGCCACGGAGGTAGCAGTGCAATGACCACGCACTGACTGCTCAGGAGGAGGTGCATGGACACTCAGCTGCTCTGACACGAGATAGCATAATCTCTACCAGTACTGTTCCATTTTTGTTACGCTCCCTCTTCGTCGTTGCTCCAAGCAACGCAATTCCTTCGCTGTATTATGCCCATCTGTGCGGTATACGATAAAATGAAAGTAGAATTCAATAAAAAAAGAATCGTCTAGTTACACCGTCCCTGATCTCGAGCTCCTGGGCCAAGAGGTCGTGCTATTGCCCGTAACTCAGAAATTCAAGTTCGAAGGCTGGCTTTCAAGCTGCATCAGCGCAGCTTTTTGCCTTGCGTCTTCTCTCCTTTGTTGCTCATTCAACCTTGAGTGACTTAATAAGACTTCATTGATTCAAATGAGAAAAAAAACACGCAAGTGAGTTCATGCTGTGCCTAGGACAATGGAGAGGAGATTGCTTGTTTAAGACTGACGCTCAGGAGTACGAATTCATCGCAGCTGAACAGTATCTCCGATTAAATTCCCCGAGTTTCGCAGTTCCTTCTTGCTTGTGCCAAGGGCGCTTTTACAGAAAAAGTGGAGGTAATTGAGAAAAGCGACCTTGTTGGCTGTGGCTCTGGCCGGCTACTCCGGGCGGGTATCTATCGAAAGTGCGAAGTATCGCAGACTGCGTGTTACACGCGTCAAAACTACGGACACTGCGTTCTCTGAGCGCTTTACAATGCATTATAGGAATAATACCTAGAAAGGCTCTTCTTACAAAGCTCTCTTTCCACATCGGTCCTTCGTCACTTTCCCCGAAGGCTTCACCACGCTGCCTATAGCTTGGAGCGTTTAAGGCTGTTAGCGTTTTCTTGTGGAACGTTTAGTTTGCGCTGCGCTTTAACTTCTGTGTTTCCAGCTTCTCAAGCAAAAAAAAAAATGCAATGTATTGTTTCCTGTTTTATTCCTCTTTCTGGCATACCGGATAAGTGTTAAAGTAGTTCCGCTCTTTTTATGTCGCGAGGGCCGTCCGCTGTGTCGTTGTCGTCTTTTAGTGCGGAAGCATTAGTTCACGAGGTCTGACCGGCTCACCGAGTTTGTGTGAAGCTTGACCTTGAAGGTAACCTTGGCAGAACCTAGCATAGCAACAGTCCACGTAGAAGTAGAATAGATATTGCCGCGACTGGGTTTCGAACCCGCGGCGACGAGAACAGATCAGCTTCGCTGGCCACTGCAGGAGGCACTATGCTTTCGCCGCAGCCGATCATCCATCGCGTTAGGCGCACTCTCGCGCTGTGCATTGCACATCATCGTCTTCATCAACTTCAACAACTTCCATCTGCGACGCGAACAGGTATGAGATCACCTTACACTTGACCTGAGTCGAATATCGTCGCCAGAACTGCTGGCGGACCAGCAAAGCGAAACCATGAGCCAACCAGGCTAAACGCATCCTTTCGCACGTCTCCTCGGTTTATCTAAGTTAAAACCCTATCACTTTTTTTTATTCAATTTCATGAGCCTCCCATATCAACCCTTTTCATTTGTTGTTGTTGCCATTCAACGGAACCATAAAATGGCGCCGTCGATTGGGAAATTTGCCATGGGTAGGGGGACGAGGGTCAAGGGCGTCAGTCGCATTCGGCGGACTCGCCCGCGTTTCTATATTTCTTTCGAGGAAAAATTGTTGGTTCCTGGCGTATGGCTTACATGATCGTAACGCAACCTTACGACTCGCAATTTCCTCGCGCATGCGGAGCCGCTGCGCGTATAGTATAGTTCGCCGAGTGTGTAGTTCGCCAGGGCGCATTTGGGCTAAGTAGAGGCGCCTTGTTTCGACACCGCCGGCGTGATATAGTTCATCGTGCCGCGGGGTCATTATCGGCGCCTCCCTCGTACCACGTGACCATTTTTACCCAAGGGGTGCTTTTAAAGTTTGCTGCAACGCAGCTGCTTCTTAGAAGTGAAGCAAACTTAAAGGACTCTCCTACACACGGCGTCTCGCCCACGGCGCAGAGCCGCTTCGTCTTGCGCTAAAACGCGCGCTCGCTTCTTCCTAATGACGGAGCAACGACCGCGTCTCGTCGCGGAACATCGTGTTTCGTTCCACGGTTTTGGCGCGCGAGTGTCGCTCGGGCGACGACGAGATCATTACTGCGTGTGCGGTGTCAAGACTCTCCCGAGGGAAGGGCCGGCGCGAGGCCATTTAATCGCGGCCTGACCCGTTTTAGCGGCGACGGCAGCGAGAGTGGCTGAGCATTTCACGCACGCCGGGAGGAGAAATCAGCGGGGAACCGGCACTTTGGCGCGAGAGCGATAGCCTCGTTACACCAGTGACAGCTCTTGGATGTCGAGGTTGAAGAAAGTTGGAGAGAAGCGACCTTTTTCTTCTGACCTGGGGTCATTACTCAGGGCTTTGTACGCCGGAGGTCGAAGTGCGAAATGACCTCATGCTTTGACCGTACACCTCTTAATTCTGCAAGGACCCGGCCTCTTACTGATGCTTGCCGCCGGCTGAATTAGTAGCCGTGTGCGCGTTCTTGGGAATAAATTCGTCGTTTACATCATCAGCGGCGCGAAAGAAGAAACCCGCATGCTGTAACATTGTTGTTTGTTTTTACTCTCTCAGTAAACGCTGTTGAAGGCCAAAACTTCGGCAGCACACACTTGGGGATATATTGCAAAGCAATCAGCTAGTGACAGAGATATCGTTGCTCATATATACGCGCGTACAGTTCCGCACACTTCATGAAATGCAGCAGTTCTATGCTAGGGACTGTAAAATTTACGCATTTGGGCAGGAGTTTGTGAAGAAAACTCTAAGAAGCTTTTTCTGCACTGCAGACAACGCTTGAACTTTGGCAAAAAGCAAAAAATACGTGAGCGCCACTCATATGCGGCGTTATGTCAATTTGCGTTCACCTCTGGCGCAAATCGTACAAAGCTCAAGGTTGATATTGCGCTTAGTCGTGTAAGAGTCGTACAGTACCTAACTGCCAGTCAATGCATTGAATGTCAACAGCGGAACTCGTAGGGAACCGAATCTGAAGCACGCGAGAAGCCGGGCCGTATCAAATACAAAAACTTTGAGTGCGTCTGACCGCACCAGAGGATAAAATCAACACCGCAGGTCTTTGGGAATATATGATTTCAAATACTGTTATTTTTCTGGGTAAAAATAGTGCGTACTTAGCAGAATATGTGCTTGCATCAGTGTCACGGAGCCGCCGCGGTGGCTCAGCGGTTATGGTGCTCGGCTGCTGACCCGAAAGACGCGGGTTCGATCCCGGCCGCGGCGGCTGGAATTTCTTTGGAGGAGAAATTCTAGAGGCCCGTGTACTGTGCGATGTCAGTGCACGTTAAAGAACCCCAGGTGGTCGAAATTTCCGGAGCCCTTCACTACGGCGTCTCTCATAGCCTCAGTCGCTTTGGGACGTTAAACCCCATAAACCAAACCAAACCAGTGTCACGGAATATTGCATTGAGTATAGCAGTAGTTATCCTCCATTTGCAACGAATCATTGTTTATGGGACGCTGAGGACAACGCTGTCCGCTAATTGTTCTGAATAAAAATCACTTCTCTGACTCCTCCTGGTTATGATGACGCTGGTCCGGCAGCAGTAGAGGTGTGCTTAAATGTTGAAATTTATTGAAAAAGATTTGCGATGTTTTAGAATAATGTACAAGCAATCAACTCATATTTATCATCATAAAAATTAAGTGTACTGCGTTTGCGGGGAGCTGAATGAATATATGTTACGACCTCTTGTGGTCTTCGACTGAATACGGTTGTTCAACATCCCCGTGTACAAGTGGAAATGCCGTGCTGATAACTTTCAGCTCAAAGCTAGCCTGCGGCCATTCCGCTTTATTAAAAGTTCCTGAACGATTTACTTTCCCAGTTTGTGTTCTTTCTTGCAGTCATCTCTGTTCTCTCTATTTATCTTTCGTTTTTTTTTTTTTTTGTAGCCCGTATAAAACCTGCCTGCTTCTCCGTGTGCGGGAACGTACTCCCCGTATTATTGCATTCTCTGTTATTTCATTAGAATTCGCTATCGTTTATTGGACTTGCGCTACCTAAGCATGGCCTATTTCTTTGTTGAAGTTAGCGATGAAATGGGCAATTGGCTGATTGTCTTTTAACTACCGTCCCGTTGTAGTGTTTATGGTCAGAGTTGAAAGCAATGGATAGCCTGCACTCGGAACGACACAACAAGATAAAGGTGGAGCGCAATTTTTACCGCCTTCGAAGAAGAGTTCTTGGTGGAAGCTTCTTGTTTCGAAATCCCCGGGCTTTTATTCACTGCGCTTTTTTTCTCATTCTTAATGAAATCGAATACTTTTTTCAATTCATTTATGATTTGACCTCTTAGAAGCGTTGGCTCTTTGTAGTCCTTTAAGTAGGCAACACCTGTCGTATTTTTTACGCATTTCATTACTGAGGGCTATGCTAGCCGCAATGCATGCCAGCCCAGACAGTTCTGTGCACGTGCTTGACAAGAACAAACGGCAAGCAAGCGCCTTTTCTTTAAACGTGGCCGTTTTAGGTGAACTGACTCTCGGAACCCTGCGAACAAAGGCAGCGCCAGAGAATAGAGCAAAGCCTACTTCCCTCTCCGCTGAGATGAAGATAATAAGGGCTTAGCGATCACAATGCCCTTGCATTGGCTGAACGCACCCCGAGTGTAGTGTTGCACTACACAAACGCAACGGCGGCATCATGCAGAACGAGAGCGGCCAGCCTTGCGCAGGCAAACGATACGTAGAGGTATTTTGCCTATTTGCTTTTTACTCTTCCTGGCATTTATCGAAACCACTTGGCTCCTTTCGAGTTATCTTGACTGTGCTTTCGGCGCAGAGCTGCTTGCGTGCCTTAAATATTGTTCGCCTGAGCTGATACTCTTGATATCTTTGTCCAGAACTGTGTATCCGCTTCTAACGCTAGACTATACTCATCAGTTGACTGGACTTGTGACAGCGAAGGCCGGCTTAGGCGATTGTTCTCACTGTTCATTGCCCGATCCACATGTCCGAAGCGCAGGTTTGCGCATGGACAGAGCGATCGCTGGGAGTATGAAGGCATGCGCAACCAGATTGATTAATGGGAAAACCATAAACCCACTCGAATCGAGGTTACTATAAAGCATAGCCACATTTGCCAGAATGAAAATGTTTCGCCGTGTGCGGAATTTATGGAGGCTGTGTCGCGCTGCCGTTCAGCGCCATGTTGCGAGTTCGATACCCGACCACGGCGGCCGCTCTTCGATTACGGGGAACTGAGCAGGGTGAAAAATAAAAGAACACGTGGTCTTAAATAATTAAATTATTAGTGCGCCTGGCAGAAACACGGTGTGCTAACAGCAATTAGTGTTTCACCGTCGTCTCTCACAGGTCAATTACAGCGCAGTTTTCATACTATTTTTCATTTAATTCGGAGGCGAGAAGCAAGAGAAGGCATGGCGATTCGAAGTAGCCACTCCGCCTTCATTTCTCTCTTTGACCCCGACGCCGCTTTACAGCAAGCTCGATGACGCAACTCGAGATCGTTAATAGAGAGCGGCACACACGCCGGGAGCCAGGAGGGGTGGAGGGAGGGTAATCGGCGCCAGCAGATGTCGAAAGCAACGGCGCCTCCGCTGAAGACAAAGGCAAAATGGCTTCGTCGTCGAGCGTGTACACCTCCTTCTATACGGAACAGATTTCCCAGAAAATGGAGCGCTTCCATGGGCGGGGACCCACGTCCACCATCTCCTTTCTGTCTCTCTTTTTCTTCATCGCAAAGCGTCGTTTGCTATAAGGAACCAAAAAGATTGAATAATAGAAAGCGTGAGTCGCGCACGAGGCGCATGCGCATACGTCGCCCGCCATCCACCCGATCCACACGGAGCAAAACGTCCGGGCCATAACTGGAGCTAGCACACTGCCTCGTCTCCCGCTTGAGTTATAGGTGTCGCCTTTCCTCGCGCTGAGCGGTCACTCGAGGAGGACGATGGCTGCAAGAAAACGTTGAGCGGCGCCGCCGATTTGCTCACTCTTTAGCTGTTTTATTTTAAGCCGGGCAGAGTGACAACGCGCGAAGAAGACACAGACTGCTCGATTTTGGGCCGTATCTAGATATACCGTGCGCGCACACTTTCGTGGACGCTTCTCCCACTTTTAGTCCTGGGCTCGGCATCTCCTTCCTTTCCAGAGAGTGTTTGCGCTTCGTCTTTCCCGAGTACCCGTGGGCATCGCTGTGGACGTCGCCGCCAAAGTGCGTTTTCATTCGGCGTGAAGCGACAGCGTCGCGACAGAGATTTCGCCGCCGCCGTTCGACAAAGCTTGCGAAGCAAGACGTCGGCTATGCTCTTGCCACCGCGTTGTACGCTGCATTTACCGCTCGAGGTGCTGCGAGTGTCGATAAACTTGTTATCAGGGGCTTTGGTTTTGTGCAGCTCGCGCCGTTTCCTCTGGGTTGAGCTAGGTTGAGTAAGCCTCCTTTGTTTATGTATTTATTTTGTGGGAACCCAGTCAAAAAAGCACAACAGAAGATACAGAACTAGAAAATACCAACAGAAATTATGTTTGTAGTAACAACAGGATTTTCTATAGTGTTGTGCTGTCCCTTGTCGTAGCTATACAACTTAAAAGAAAAATACTACAATACTGCAGAAAAATCTGTAGTTACGACAAAACTACGAGACATTTTATCTTATTTTGGGCACGATTTTGGCGGTTTTTTGTTCCAATAAGCCTTCTTGTCGCTTCGTGCGATGATCCGCGCGGAGTTATTGCAGCCTGCGCAGGAGCGTATGCGCTTCTCTTTAAGGCAGCTTCTTGTTTACTCTTGCTAAAACGCGCTTAGCGAATAAAGCCCCTTGGTTTGAATGCTGTATCCGCGTCATGGCCTCGCTGGCGCCTCGTCCTCGCAAATACCTTCACTCAGCGAGTAGCTTGCGCTATACGAATACAAACGTGATAGGGCTACGAAAAAAAAAATGGCACTCTTGTCGTTTACTTTTGTTTTCCAAAGCCGGTGTTTCGTAGTCGACGTTAAACATTCTTGGTGAATGAGTTATGTTTGAAACCGATATCTTCACACGACACTTTCCCCAGGACCAATGGCGTCGAAAGCCCCCGCGTTGCTGTCCGGAGAAAGCACGCGAATCTTTTCTCGCGTACGACCACTGGAAATATGCGCTTATTCGTCGCATAGCGTCCTTTTTGGGCGTCTGGAAGCACTTTCCCAGGGGTTCCGGGCCGTGCGCGGAGTGGCGTGCGGCGGCCCTCACCGTTACGCACATATAGCGGGACCGCATTGCAAACACAAAAAGCGATAGCCCTTGATTACGGAGGCAATCGCACGACACCGCGGGCCTCACTGGAACGGCGGTATTTTAATTGCTGGCAGCGTTCGCTGCGAGCCCTAAAGTTAATTACGCAACACGTGCGCGCCATCTGCGCGAATCCCGCGGGCTTTTAAACGAAGTTTGTTCGATGGAAGCTTTTCGCGCGAAACAATGGCGCGCTTGGAGCCCCGGAGAATGCAGTTGCGCTTCTGCGTCGCCATGTAAAAGAGGCCTGTCTTCGATGGTTATTTGGAGGCCACATCGATGCGCTGGTGTCCCCGCATTACCTCTAAATTGGGAGCACAGCGTGGTAGGGGAGAAGGTGGCACAATGGGGCGCACACTGCTTTTAAGCAATTATAGAACCGATGTCCTTGAACACTATTGCGCCTTGCCGCCTTCGACGAAGTACCTTAAGTACCTTATAGGGGTCGCGTGTCCACTATAAGCGGAAATGCACTCACTTGGCCTAGCCACAAACGGTGTATTTCGAGTGACTGCTGGTCGTCATGACAATAATATCATCACCGCGTTCAAAAAATAGTTCGATGTTTCTGCCGACAACGGTATATGTCTGCCAGGTGGAGGAAAACGAAATGAAAACACTATATTTTCGGTTATGTTTACACATTTTTTTTTTAGTGCAAACAACCTTGAGATATTAGAGATGTTAGATGATTCATTCCCACATTCCTTCTTGTTGATTTGTACATTTTCACAGCTTACTCTGAACTGTTGAGTGAAAATTTTCTCTTTGTTTTGTTTGGCTGAAGTTTAGGTGATCTTTCTGTCCGGTAGTCTTTTTCTTGAATGAAAACTGCAATCCTGAAGTCCAAAGAATTAGGTACTGTCACTGGACATGTAATAAACTGTTTCCTACTCATTACGGTACCGGGTGTTTCACTTAATATGTTCTGCATTTTTAGAAAATCGGCTTTTTTTTCATCGGCATAGCCTTGTCAGCGGCGTAGCACCGAGAGTAAATGTGTTTTGTAAACTCTTAAAACTAATATAGATATTACTCACAGTCGGCTACATTGCTGTAAATAAATAAGGAGACTAACAGTAATAGTTGAAAAGTTAGCTATGCAGTATTAGTTAACCCGTCTACTAGTTAGTGCTTCTTAGCAGTATTATGACGCGCTACATCGCTGACAATGCTATACCGAAAAAACGCTCTTCTATCTCAAAAAGCCTATTTTTAAAAATTGCAGCACATATGATGTGAAGCACCCGGTAGGATGGGTAGCCGATGGCGCTGTTGACACCACTGAGGACACCGACAAGTCTGGGCGTTTTACTTGTCATTTATAGGGCCAAACATCTATTCCTCCTTCGTGATTTTATTTTAACGTGAAATTCACTACCAATTTAAAGAAAACACTAAACAAAGCGAATGGTTTCTAACCAGAGTGAAGGTAACTTTGTTTTCTTTTTGCCTTCTCATCAGAGAGACCGCCTACTCGTAACGGTCTCCCCTGAAATCGCTCGTCTTCAGGCGTCAGACCGGTACTTTCCGCACCCATATTGAAACCTTCGTTTGGAAGTTCCCCGGCAGGTTTGTTCAAAGACAGGCGTGCTACATGCCAGCGCGAGGTAAAACCGCCCTAGTGCTGATTTACTCACTGTCAGATCCTCACTACGAAGCCCCTCTGCGAGCCCTGTTTACGCAGGCACGCCTCACATGCTAATGCCACGGCAAACTGTCAAAGGGGTGCTTTCCTAGCTACCGCGGTCCGCAGCTCTCGGCGCTGAGAGAACGCCGCTGCGCTCTTTTTCTCGAGGCCATTTCCCCGCAGGGCCTCTCTCGTTCCTTCCTTCGTTCTCCCTCCTTCGTTTTCCGTTTTCTTTTCTTTGTCTCGCTTTCGTTTCCTTACTTCCCCAGATTTTAATTTACGTCCGTGCCCGCAGAATACTAAGCGAGCTAGAGGAAGTCCTCCGATCGGTCTATTTACTCACGGTACGCGAAGGCTTCTAGAAGCGAGCTTCCGAGGAACTGACTTTCGAAAACTCGCGGCGATCTTACTTATCTTCTCACTCGCTTCCCAGCTCTCTCTCGCTCCGTTTGACTCCTCTCAGCATAAACAAGATCACCGGCCGAGGCGCATCCCGAGCGCCTGGTGGTAAGGCGCGGGAGTGGGAAAATGGGGATTGGTAAAGCGTGTGCATCTTTTAGAAGGCCGACACGAAACGGTACTTCGCGGGCGGCCGGTGAGAAGATCGAGAGCAAGTTCTCTAATTAGCCGCTCGATAGCGCTCCCACCCCCCAGTTGCGCACTGCTGGACCGAGCAGCCTCAACCGTAGCACACTGCCGTGCTTGCAGCAGCTTTCAGCTTGCGCGCGGCTGGCTGCTGGTGCCACGCGTTAGCGCACTCTTAGAAAAAAGGGTGTGAGAAAGGGGTAAAAAGGGCATAGCATAGACTTTTACACCCTTTAGAGGGCCCTAGGAATAACTTTACACCCGTTAAAAACACGCTCCCGATCACTTACCCCCTTTTAGAAAACTTGCACCCTACTTACACTCTCTACCAGTGTTGATAACTACGCGTCCGTTCATGCCCCTAAAACAGCGGGAAGGCTATAGTTTGCTCGTGTGCCACGACGGGGCGCTCGTGCAGCATTTTGTGCGGAGTGCGTCTTCATAGAGTTGTCGTTTGTGTTCCTCGTTCTCCTGTCTTGTCCCATTCGTGCTTTTCTGCAATGAACCAACTAGGCCACAAGAACGTTCTACTTCATAGAGGGACGGCGAAGAACGTATATAATGGTCGATTTTTATTGTGTGGCAAATACATCAAGTAAAAAGATTAAGCTGAGCAGTCTATGCTGAAAACGGAATGCAAATCCTTAGAGCTCTTTTTCTTATAGGCTATTTCTAGTACGACAAAAAATATTCGATGCTTTAATATGACATGATGCGACGATAAACTCCTACGTTCACGTTCTATGCGCATTTAATCTGTGTCCATTATCAAGAAAATGCAATATTTACATCTCGCGCTCAGCTGCACGTAACAACAAGATCGGCGGGTCTTGATTTAGTGTGATAATTACACTTACATCATAAGCTCACGTTTGTCTGTAGGACATTCGTGGTTTACGTATTGCATCAGTCGATGTTGCGAGTGCTTAAATAACCTAAACGCAGTTTGCACTTGACAACTTTGCTGTTAGGAGGACGGGGGCGGGGGTGAGCCTACGGTAATATTTTACATACGAACAGAAGAAAAACATGATTTTTGGGAAGCAAGTTGAGTCCTCGGCCACTTTATCCTCCTCCCTAGCAGTGCAAGTTTTTTATTTATTTCTCCACTAAATCTGAAAAGTTCTTTCGAATACTATGCGCCAGGAGAAAAACAGACAGCAGAAATACTGCTTGTCATTAATTATTGTGTGATCAATGAATGAATGCTCAAACTTTGTTACATGCCATATTTCTCATGGCACACTCGCAAACAAATTTCTGTAGAAAGGGCTGTGTACGAAAGAGGGAAAGGAAGGCGCCTTCGGCCACGTATGACTGCAGCAAGTAGTCCGAATAGTTTTTTGTCGCGAGTCCTCTACTCCGCATTTATAAACGACCAAAGGGGGCAAGAGCGCTTCGCTCGAAAACCGATGAAGCTCGCGGAAGGGCGCGCATTCGTCACTTAACCTGGTTTCCGTGTCTGCTGAATATATCATGATAAGAGCCTTCTGCATGGGCGTGGCTCGCTGTCCAATGCAGTAGTTCCCTCGAAGTCAATGTTGTGGTCACAAGCCTCACTCACAGTGTCCGCCACTGCGCTTCGTTGCCTGTTCATTTGTTTGACATCGTTTTGTTCAGCGAAGTTTTTGGTCTCGCCATGACTGTAATCTCGCCGATGTACGATGCCGATCGCGCCGCCGCAGAAGGCTCTTACTTGAGTCATCAGACACACGCGGCGCAATGTAAACCACTCCCAAGAAACTCTTCCCCCCTATTACATCCGCGGTTTACGTTCAGTGACCCGGCGGATGACTAGCAGAATGCTTAAAAATGCAAGCTACAACTCGCCCACAGTCGCACGTGGTGAAAAAACCGAGTAGGTTCCGAAACGTGTTTTTTTTTTAATTTTTTGGTTGGCGTTCTCTCCAATCAATTATATTTCAGTTGGAACCATTTTAATTGTAATCGGTTTGCTATTTTCTGTAAGGTGTACAAGAATGATTTATAACCGAGCTGTGTCAGCTGTGTCCTCATTTTCTGAGTAAGGAATGCGGTTTGTATCACTGTTCATAGTTTTCCTATGTACGAAAGAGGTGGGGGAAAAGGGTAAAAAAAATATTTTTGGTATTCATCTGTCTTTCCTCGGCTGTTCTGGGGGGAAACGGTAGAGGTGAAATACCAAGAAAGCAGACACGAGGGACACGCGGAAACCGGTTCAGAGAAGGAAAAGAAGAGAAGAAGCAAGAATCTGCCTGCAGGAGGAGGAAATAGTGAAGGGCATGAAGAAAGGTTGCAAGGGACACGTGGGTTCGCTCATTTGTCCTTCCGCGAATAGAGCGCGACCCGTCATTGTACTGCGTGTTACTGGCAGCTGCTGCCAGATGTGGTTTGGACTTGGCGCCTCTGGACCGTGCTTCTCATGTTGTCTGCTATGCGAACTCTGTGGTGTGCAGTCGCCGAAGGAATAACGCGTTTCGATAGCCTGCCAACAGGCTTACTTCGCGACGACGTCATCAATCCTGGTAAGTACTGTCGAACGTTTATCTGCTTGTATTCTGTAGAAGGGTGAGGAATTACTTATGCTCATGTACACTTTCACTAAAATAATTCAATTTCGTCACCGTTTTCCCATGCATCTTAGTATAAATATTTGCAGACTAATCGTAATGGTGAAAATTGCACAGTGCAAACCTTATATCTCCAGCAATAAGTTTTGGACGCTCAGCTTTTACATGTTTTCGACGCAGTCGCCTTTCATGAGCTATTGACGGCGGATGTATGTTAATGTAAAATGCACGCAACTTCCAGCATGAGTGAAGCTATTAGGCCATTTAAGCTTCAGAGGTTGAGTCCTACTTTCATTTATGAACCTTGATTATTTCTCTGAATGGTTGAAATTAAAAAGAAAATAATTGAACTGGAGACAAACACTTTTTTATTATGCGGCTCAGAGCCATTTGGCAATCTTTGTTCCAGACGCACGCGGTTCGGGTGGTCACCGTGATATGTGAGACACTTACTGCGTCATTCATTTCCTTTCCTCAAAACCAATTTTCAGTTCTTTCTCCAAGTCGCTATAGCCGTGCTCAAGCTTCACCCGCAAACATTTTTCTGTCGCTATATCACGTCAATAAACCCTCACAACAGTTCACAACTTGCAAAATTGCCGCTGACTTAGAAGATATTTTTTAACACAGCAGATTTTTTCTCCAGACTGCATTATCACTTCCTGCTCGGCCCACAAAAGGGGAAATGCGTCAGTCGATCCCGAAATAGATTAGGGGCTTCTCCCACCTTCCTTTTCTAGAAAGAATGCGAGACTGTTCTCTGTGAACGAGTGCTTTTGGTCAGAAACCATCCTTCTTGAGGAGCTGACTGATATAATTTTGCAAGTTGTTGCAGAAAGAAACGCAAGATCTCAGTGCGCATGCGCTTTTGTGGAGGCTCTGTGGAGGCTTTGCTTTCGCTTTATTTTGTTTTTAGGTTTCCGTGAATAAATAGTTTCATTCGCAGATGATACATCCGCAAAATAAGGCCGCCGAAATAAAAATACGGGCGGACTGTTTGCTTCTACGGATTACTACGTATTACTCCGCCGATGGCAGAGCGGCAAGCCGCCACGGGACTGGGTGAAAGGCACTCCACGCGTTGGTCGACTCCGCCCACCACAAGCCGCCGCGGTGGCTCAGTGGCTATGGTGCTCGGCTGCTGACCCAAAAGACGCGGGTTCGATCCCGGCCGCGGCGGCTAGAATTTCTTTGGAGGAGAAATTCTAGAGGCCCGTGTACTGTGCGATGTCAGTGCACGTTAAAGAACCCCAGGTGGTCGAAATTTCCGGAGCCCTCCACTACGGCGTCTCTCATAGCCTTAGTCGCTTTGGGACGTTAAACCCCATAAACCAAACCAAACCAGACTCCGCCCACCGTACGGGGGAGAATTAAAAAAGAAAGCGGGAGCCGGACGTTAATTCGATTTAATTATGGAAATCGGCCACAAAGGGCAATAAATCGAAGTTTCTTAGAATGCTCGGAACGTGTAGATTGAGTTCCCGTGGCAAAAAGACGAGTTCAGATTCCTCTTCACTGCAACTTTAAATATGTGTACTTACCGGCATATTTCAACGATCTTTTTTTTTCTCACACAGGTGCGCTTGGAGAATGGATGCCATCACGACGTTGACAGAACACTGCTGAGAATTATTTTGTTATTTTAAACTCAATACGAAATAAACCCTGTCGTGCGTACTGGTGTACTGTCACTGGAGTGCAAAACTGCCCTGTGATGTGCTGCACGGCACGCCACAAATTTATCGCACTAACACAAACATAACCAGGATTGTGGAAGAGAAAAACGTCTGTGAACTGCACGTAAATGAGGTAGTTATCATGTCTTTTCAGCAAGCAGCTTTGCTCTGTAGGTGTATGATAACATACACACTTGCAGGGCAATGATATGCCCACTGATACGGTGCAAAGTTGCGCTTCGGGAGCGTCGTTATGAACTCATTAGGTAGGTTTAAATATAACCCTTGTGAGGGTAAGTTTACACTCTAAAAAAACCAGCCCAGAGGGGAGTAAAGACAATTTGAGTCCTCAAAAGGGCCCGCTAGTCCCTAAATTTGCACACGACACTCTTCTTGCCACAAATGCGCGCTGTGCGCGAACTTAACAGACTAACTGCCGAGAAAGAGACTAACGGGGGGCGAACCGCAGCATAGCAACACGCGAAAATCGCGCGAGAAGACTCCGACTGCAATAGTACTCGATTTTTGAAGCGCAGGGCGTGGTCTAAGGCCAGTGAGAGCACCGCCGTTGCCTGTGACGAAGCTGATAGCCTTTCGCGTGAGAAAAAGGCTTCGTGCAACCGAAACGGCTGGCAGCTGTGCAAGTGCATAAACAAATACTACGAGCTTCAATACGTGTCGAATGTGAGTAGTAAAGGTTAGGGTTGGGCAAGTACACGTAGTTTCATATCGTTGCCGTTTGTTTACGAGCTTATGTGATACTGTGCAAGTATCGGCGACACTTAGCGAACCGGAGAGTGGCAAGCAGTCAATTCCCTGTTACCGCTGTCCGCCAGTAACAAAAAATGAGGTGAACCATCGCCTTCTATATTTGTTTTCAACAGGCTGTAATGTGCAGCTGGCAATTGCTAGAAGTAAGACCACCTTATAAGCAAAAAAAGAAACGAAAAGAAATCAACTGTTGTGGTTGTGAAGTACCGGCCGTAATGTACACACAGTTCAGCACCTCTTCTTTGGCCAAAACACGATTTAGACAGTTGTGCGTGCGCATTAAAGCTTACCGCAGGTTGTTCCAAAAGCATATGACACAAAAATTACCATACTGTGCTCTAAACAGCAATATGTTTGATAACAGCTTGAGCGGTAAAGACAGACAATGTGTGTGTTTCGCATATAAGGCTTTTATTTTCTGCCTCAGACCGTCTGTTGTGGTGGTGTAGTCGTATCCGCGCTCGGCTCGTAATCCAAAGGTTGTCGGTTCGAATCCTGGTGTTTTCATGTATGTTTATTTCTGTTTCCTTTATCGTTGTTATGTGTGTTAAGCTCTGTCGGAAACTCTCCCCCTCTTAATTACACTGGAAGTCACGTGTAGTTTGCTTTCATTAAACGTCTGCTCCCGGGGACTAACTGTAGCACCGTTTCCAGGGGACCAACAGTTACACCCTTTGCCCCCTGTTAGCCCTTTTTTTACCCTTTCTAACATGGTGTAAATGTGCACCTGAAAAGATCAAAACCATATGCTCTTGCAGAGCAATGTTACGCCCATTGATAAGGTGTAAAGTTGCACTTCAGGAGCGTTGTAGTAAGCTCATTTGATAGGCTTAATTGTAGCCCTTGCGAGGATAAGTTTACGCTTTGGGATAGAGCATAAGCTTATTCCGAGTGGATGCAAACATGCACCAGAAAGTAAAGCATATGTTTGCACTTTCATGGCCTAAGCGTTAGTCTTTCTTAGGAAGGGTAACGTTAGTCATCAAGGGCTTATACTTACACTTGTCCAAACGGAATAACATTAGTCCTATTGCAGCCTAAACATTACACCGTACGCACTTAGTCCCCCGACGAGGGTGCAAATTTGCACCAAAAGGGGCTCGCCACAGCGTCAGTGGATTTACCCCCTTAAAGGACTAAGATCACACCTTTTTTTCTTAGAGTGCGTTACCGAGCTGCTTCGGCGGCTTCCTCGCAGGTAATTAGTAATACCTCCCCCCCCCTCGCTGGTTTCCTCCGCAGTGTTGAACGACGCCCGCGTCCCTGGTGCCACCTTGTGGATAGGAGCGGACGCGCTCTTCCCTGGCGCGCACTGGGCTTGAGGTCGTTTATTTAGGTCGCGTCGCGTCTGTATTGTTTTTATTTTAACGATGCTGTTCCGTTGCGCTGCGGTCTGAGTCGGAGTGCCAGAGCAAGCTAAGGAACAGGGAGCAGGCGTCTCGGTACGTCCGCGTGCCTTTTAAACAGACGCAGCGCTCGGACTGCAGTCCTGCTCGGTGAAAGGACGCGGCTGTGACCAGCGCCCATGGTTGCTCACCGCACTGGTGGAGACAAACGGATACAAGAAAATGTGAAATGCAGACAGCAGAGCGACAAAGAGAGTAAATGCGTATGTGTTCATTTCACTGGCAGTGAGATAATCGCTAATGCAAAGAAGGCCGTGTGCGGTTGGCTAGGCGAAGGTAGAATGCCTCAGCAATGTTGTTCGTAACTTTCCTCGAAAGGAGGCACTTCTTGACGGTGGCTGGAGAAGCTTTTCGAATAATGTACTGCAACACGCACGCGCGCACACACACGCGCCACACGCACGCCCGCACGCACGCGCACACAAAAACACACACCGCACGCGGACAGACACACGCACACACAACACATAAACGCGCAAGTGCACGCATGCATCTACCTAAATCAAGCCGAATCACGACAAAAATAAAGGGTGCGCACAAAGGTGGACTTCGGTCCAGCGCCTCTAACACCTTTTCTGAGGTACTGCATGAAAGCAGGTGAAAAACTAAACGTGCCGTGATTTTCGCGTGACGCAGTGTCGCGGTCCGTTGGCGCACATATCGCCCCTTCGAGTGAAGGAAAATTTTCGACCGCCTTCGTCGCCGTCGCCGCTTCTCTGACTTGTCCGAGCAAACACACTACGCACTGCTGTTCTTACGTTTTGGTGCCGGACATCGCTAATAAGGTAATGACGGCCAGCAGGGATTTCAAAGCCACCTCGTTTGCACTCGTGTCAACAATGACCACCGTTGGCAATTTCCCAGACCCTCGTGTTTTTCTAAGCATAACTAAGAGGCACGTCCGGTGCATATTTAGGAGACGTTTATTGATGCCCGCAGGGATGAGCGTTGGGTTTTTACAGATGGACCCGCCTAAGCGAACGTCAGCTGATATCACTAAAAACAGACGCCTGACAAAGCAAATTTTTTTCTTAAACACAGTATACTTACAGCATCCCTGCTTCGAGTTGTTAAGCAATGCAGCCTTGCCCCGCCACCCGCTTGGCTTCTTTGTTAGCTCATTTGGTAGAGCGACTTCTCCGGTCAGACAGTGGTCCCGGGTTCGATGCCTAGGCAAGGATGAATTTTTCTTCAAGTGTGGAGCTTCTGCGAAAGCTTTACAGTTTTGTTTTGTAGCCGTATGGCTGCGTTTGGGTGATGCTAATGAGTGATTATCCCCTTATTACGAAGCATATTATTAAAGGACGAAAGCGCTGTCCCCTACCCTGTTCCCACGCTAATGCAGCGCCTAAAAGCGCTCGTGCAAATGCGAAATTCACGGCGCATCCGGTTTCTACCGAAAAAGGCCTCTCCCATCCTCACCACCACCGCTTTCCCTTCTTTATCCTGACCGCGCGAGCTTGCGCGACCTCTTAAGCACCGATGTTGTGAAGAACAAATTTTTGACGTACATTGTTCCGGTCTCGTTGTCGTGAGTCCACCGAGCATGCGTACACGCGTTTTCAACGTCTTACCACTATCTCTACAAAGCACTGCTTCGCGTAGAATGAAGCGAAAATGAAAGCTCGCTTTCACCTATCGAAATTTTTCGACCTCTTTTTTCATTCCATAATGGTACGAAGTTTTTTGGTATGCTTTAGATGCACTGCAATCCCATCAGCTATAACTCCAGAATTTAAGTAGAGGCCAGGCGACCTTTCTAAACTTTTCCAAGCAAAAAGGAAATCGCGAAAAGTAGCCTCAACATTCCCTTTTCCTGTACCCGATTACCATCTCATTTCCTTTTAATTTTATTTTTCGGTCCGCCAGACGTAAATTAGCGAGCCATGAAGAAAGCGAAAAACAGGCGGTTAACGCGAAGTGCGCAAAGCCCGGCACGTGCCCACGCAGACCACGATAAAGGGCGAGGAAGAAAAGCCGCCGGCCCCAGGTGTTGGAAGCAAAGCAGCCCCAAACCTCCCGCCCCGTCCTCTCCTTCTTCTAAATCCCTCTCTTACCTAGAATCCTATAACCCGGGGGCGAAAGGGGGTCGCAGCGCTCTCTTGAGCTTTATTCGGTAGCGCTTCGCTCTAAGCTCTGGGAGCAGGACGCCCAGCGGGCACGTTATTCCCTCCGTGCGCGGGCGTTTATTATCGCGTCGGGATTTCCTAAGGGGTTTCCTGAGCTATACGACTACTTCCACTCGGATCAGAGTACACCGAAATGGTGAACGGCGACGCCAACGGACGCTGCCTTTTAGTGGAAGATGGGCGGAGCCCGTTGAGGGGAAGAAGACGCTGATAGTAGTATATTTGGCATAGGGTATTCGAATTTGTGCAGAAAATAAGAGATCGACGTCGGTTGAGCCCATGTCGGAGCAATATGAAATAGAACAATTAGCGTGAAATCAGCGATTACTCTTTGATTATTTTCTTTTTATTTTTCAACGAACTTTTCCTCCAACCAGATGGTCGCTTTAATACCCTTTCAAGTTTGATCAAGAATCAGAAGCAAACGTGTTTCTTGATTATGCACTGAAACACTAAATGATAAGAACAATCACAAAGTGAACAGTGGAGGAGAAGACGAGTCCTCTTGTCGAAACTTTGGCAAGCACCCTGAGGCGTGCCCCTTCCTTGTTCATTTCGGGATTACCAAAAACCATCTCTGCAACCCCTCCCTAAAAGGTGCGAATAGTTCGTTTAAAATCCTTTGTGTTTTGTTTTGAGTTAGGCCTTATTTTGGTAGCAAAGGAAGTTTTCCGTGGGGTAGATCGAGGTTCAGCGTCGAACGTTTCGCTTGCGGTGGTCGAGTCAAGCTCGTTCACGTCTTCATGCTCCAGGAGAATATGAAGCGACCACTGTGTGTCAGTTCTCTACTGGTCAAGAAATGCTGCTTTTAATCAACAAAGGGTAATAAACGGCGTAATTCAGGAAATTGCAAACCGGGTAAATGCAGGGGTCTGTTCCGCCTCTTGGTAGCGCTTTAAGTTCGATAGCACGCCTTCCAGAAGGGTTCATTCAAATTTTCCCGCTTGTAGCGTATTCGACTTGGTTCAATGGTGAATAGCGAGTGCCTCTGCCCTGTTGGACATCAATAACTTGATACCTGAGTGTTTCTATTCACTTCTGTTGAAAAGTTTGGCCGACCATTGCTCTCCATCCGCCAGCCTCTCTTGATCTGTTCATGTCAGTGAAGAATGACTGCACAGGAAGAGGAGCTTGCAGGACCACTTTTTGCGCCCACCCCAGGCGTGTCGGTGCACGCGGGGTGTGGCCAAGGTGCTCCTTCGCGGTGGTTTTTGTGCCGTTTAAGAACAGCGCGCTCTGGTTGGTAATCACGCTGGCCAGTGCGCAGTGGTTTCCGCCCGCGTTCTAAAAGTGTCGCAGTGAAATTGTGCCTCACGTTCAATCCACTGTTCAGCTGTATAAAGAGGAACTTTGGGCGGTAGCTTGCGGAAACGCAGAGACATGTTTGCGGAATCGTTCGAAAGCGATGTCGCATTTTCTACATATTTTTTTTTGTGTGTGTGAATGTGTGTGTGTGAGTGTGTGTGCGTGTGTGTGTGTGTGTGAATGTGTGTGTGTGTGTGTGCGTGCGTGCGTGCGTGTGTGTGTGTGTGAGTGAGTGTGTGTGTGAGTGTGTGTGTGTGTGTGTGTGAATCTGTGTGTGTGTGTGAATGTGTGAGTGTGTGTGTGTGAGTGTGTGTGTGTGAGTGTGTGTGTGCGTGTGTGAGTGTGTGTGTGAATGTGTGTGTGTGTGTGTGTGTGAATGTGTGTGTGTGTGTGAATGTGTGTGTGTGTGTGAGTGTGTGTGTGTGTGAATGTGTGTGTGAGTGTGTGAGTGTGAATGTGTGTGTGTGTGTGTGTGCGTGTGTGTGTGTGTGTGTGTGTGTGTGTGTGTGTGTGTGTGTGTGACACAACATACTGGAGCATCTGAAAAGGCTCTTTATTTTCATTCTTGGAACTGCAGACGAAGTCTACAATGTTCGACAAACGGTAGGCCTCAACGCCTCAGGAGAACACACTTATCTCGTTGCTCAAGGGCAAATCCACTGTTCTGGGAATTCTCGAAGGACGATGTTCGATTTTTTTTAATTTTTCTTCAAAGTGCGCTATGTAAATGTGGAAGAACTTTTCGAGCTCTTAGAATGAGCCAAAGATAGAAAAACTGAAACATGAGATGAAAGTGTGCATTATTTCACGTCACTAGACAAATATTATGCATTAAAAGTTGGCCGCTAGCGTAACACAAGCATAACAAAGCAAAAAGGACCTATTTCCAGCGGCAACGCGGTATGTTACCATCTCCTTTTGCCTCATCTTTTTAAATTATTTGCTTGACAAAGGCGATAATCTTGGTGACAGAGTTGATAAGTGCGAAAAGTGAAGAAACTATTGCGTAGTACGTCTCCTGCAGCAGAAGAGCTTCACTTTTAAAGTATTCGACCGAGAACTTTACGCGTCGCATCTGAAGTCACGGTATAAAACTGGCCACCATAAGATATGTGAGGCAACATCTAGGTGGCGTTGGAAAACTTCAGAAGGCGGCAAAAAGGGGTGGGGGAAGCAGTGCAGTGACAAGCTTAGGAATAATATAAAATCGCTACGGTGTTTACTCGGCTACAGGAAAAAAAAATTGGGCGAAGAACTCGCGTTAGGGCCTGCGGAACATTTTGTGTCGTAAGACGTTCAGTCCGTCGAGATAGGGAGTCGTTCCACCTGTTTCATTTTGCTCTCGTCGCTGGTAATTTATGTTTTTTTCTTTCCCTTCTTTTTTTCTTTCAAATCACTGCTGCTTCAATTTATATTCTTTTTTTTAATTTTCATTCTTGCGTGTCGCCAAAGTACCGGGGTAAACGACTTGCCCTGGAACCTATCGGCTCGGAAAACATGCTTGCCGTCAACCTCCAGTGTAAATCGCTTCCTGTAGCGCCTTTCCTTTCTCCTGCGATTCTTTTTTTTTTTTCTAGCTTTGGACGCTATGGTCACATTTAGTAGTGTATATATAAAATGACTTTACTGAGTTGGGCTACAGGAAAAATAGCGAAACATTGACATACTAAACGGCGGGGCAGTTTTCATTTTCTGTATATTGTGTGTGGTTTCGCAAAGCGTCTTATTTATTGATTTTCTTCACCAACGTGTATTTTTTAAGATTCTTTTATTTTTAACGTTGTTTCTTTCTTTGGACGAAAAATTCAGCGTAACGACGCGTGTAATGTTTTTTTACTGCTTATAATTCGGCGTCTATTCGACACGTGTGGCGTAACTTCGCAAAAAAACTTTAAAAAATGAAAAATGCATGTATTTGGAATCGCATCTTTACGAATTAAAAGCAGCTACGCTTCCCATCACGCCTGGAGATTCACGCCTTTCTGGAGATCCATTCCTCTTCTTGCTATTTTTAACGAGATAGCGTTAACGAGCCCGTGTCGCAGAGAAGGTGGCGTCGTTGACCTTGAGGGAAAAATCCAAAAAAAAAAAAATCTTTAGAGAAGCAACACCCAGGTGGGCCACCTAAGTCGCGTGACCTTGTGCCGTCAGCGCAACCTTCCCACCTGATTTCGAGACAACTAACCCCACCTGGAAGGTGGCATTTGAATTAATAATTGATTGCGAGATGTTGTTCGGGAAGAGCAACCTGGGTCTCGCAAGCCCCACCGGTGGCAGCACCTGCCATCGCAGGACAGTGGCGCATCGCTTAGCCGCTGCACAACTGCGCCAGGAGGGTTATGAAGACTTCCAGAGATCTATGAATTTAAGCAGAGAATGACCAATTCCGCATATGAGGGCATTAGCCCACAAATTCTATCGCGTCATACCCAGAAGGCGAAGCTTAAGAGATCCCTCCAGTTTTCCCCGCATTCTGTCAAGTTGTGCATTAGCTTTTTTTCGAAAACGCTAAAAACCCGTGTTCCCCGTAACATCCCACAAATCAGTCATCTCTTACCTTGTCCTGGTCCTACGTCCGAGTCAGAAGTCCTGCTTGTGTTATTGTCAAAGATGTTTGCAGCTGTCACAGTTATATTCATATCATTTTCAAATAGTGCCACACTCCCTGCAGTTAGTTACGATTGTCTTCTCATCGTTGAAAGAATTCTTCTTGTTTCTTCGTAAGAAAATTAGGTCGTGTTTGTTTCTTTATGTATGTCCGTTATTCTTTTAGTCGTTAAATTTTTCTGCGCTTGAAAACCTAGCCCCATCAAACCGAACAACGCGAATACATTACCCAAGTTTTGTTGCGTCTCGTGCGCCTGTGTTTCATTTTGCCCAACGTGTTTTTCCGACAGTTGAACCTTTCCGGCATGAAAGAGCGAAAACTGTTCCAGACCGAAGCTCTGTTGGATGATTTTTCTAACTTCCACTGGCATTAAAAACAACCAGGAAAAGAGTTAACGAAAATTTTATCTTGCTAGTTAGGATGATGACTAGTAATTTTTATTTTCGTACGAAAAATAAAAGGAAGGCAATTCTTTGGGCCCTGTTTGTGGCCAACTTGTTCACAGCTTAGTCAATGGCACCGCACTTGCTTCCTATTCCCCGCCAAGGTACGACCTTAATTATGAACCGGCATCCGTTTCTTCGCCCCATGCTGTTATGTATATTCCTCTCTCGATGGCTCACTTCAAGGCCATTTTCTCTGGCTCATTTCCCTGGCGATTTACGAAGTGTTCGAGCTTGAAAGGCACAGCATCGCGAAATGTGGCTTCCGCGTCAGACCGTACCTCGAAAGTTATTTAGCGCAATCCTCGACTCTAAGTACTCAGGTGACTATATCTTCACGTGCTTTTTTCTATATTTTATGTCGCGCATTGCGTTTGCACACTTGAAGGGCATGCAAATGACCTTCGATCGCTTTGATGACATTTCTTAAACTTTCTGCAATCACCATTTTTTCTTTCTCTCACTTTCTGCCTCTCTTTCTAGCTCTTTCCTTTAGCGCACAGAGATAGACTTACCTCTAAAGCTAGCCACCAACCAGCAACACGTCGTTCTCTTCGACATCTCCGCTTGTTGCAGCTTCGCCACATTGTGACTAAGCATGCGGCAAAGCAGTTTTGCAGGAGCCTGGCAGTCAAAGTTGCATTCGCTTTTTGTAAGGACAGGGGCGTAAAGGTGGCATCGCCCCCGGTCATGTTTAATTCTTGAGACGTGCAGGTACGCTCTTCCGAACAGTGTCAATTCTTTTCTCTTTTTTTGTTTTTGTTTGCGCGAGGCCCATTGCGAGTCTTAGCCAGCATCGGTAAAGATGGGACCAACCAACCATGTACCAACCTAAGAACGTCATCAAACGTTCACAGAAGTAAAGGTCGGCAGAATGCGCCTTGCACGGTGGTGATTTTCCATTCAGTTTTTTTTCTTCTGCCGCATCCCATTATCTCAAAAGTTGCACCATACAACTGACAATTTGTTGTCTCCGACACGCTCTTAAAAAGACGTAGTAGATCCTTTGCAGTTTTCTCGGATGCTTGGAGGGCCTCAACAACCCCTGACGCGCCAAGCATCATAGACGTCTAGATACCCAACCTTTCCTCACACATCTTTCCAAAAACATCTGTCCTCCTGCTAGCCGTCATTCATGTCGCTTTGTTCTTCTGGCTTGCATGTGTGCACTAGTACCGACAGCTCTTTCATCCGCCTAAATGAGATAGTCATTGAGAAGCAACCGTTACGCTTGGAGCTCGTAATGTAGCCGTCCTGCAAACGAACAGAGGCTTGATAAAGAGGAAAATGCCCAGAGACAGAGAAAGTTTCTGTTAGAGCCGCCTTTTGTTTTCTTCGCTAGGTCGCCTGGCTCTTTGTCTGCCACGATAGTCGGATAAAGAGAACTGCAATGCAAACACTACTGAATAAAGGAAAGAATTGCCGCCAAAGAAGCATTGATACAATACGGGCCCTCCAGCAACAACCGCGCTGTTCGCCTTGCTGTGTTCCTCGGAGCCACGCGTCTTTTATCAGAACGAATGGAAGTTCATTACATCTTATCACCGAGTGCAGCCTCAGCGGATTCAGCGCAAGGGAAGAGTCTCCCAAGAGTGGCTGTTGCGTAATATTCCCCTCCTCCTCGTCCGGTTCACTGCGGTCCTCAAGAATGCCCACCTCAATCGACTGACGCCTATGGTCGCCCGCTATCCGAACTTCTAATTCGGACAGCGCCTGCCCAATCTGTGCCTGAGCCGGCGTCCAAAATCGAATCGTAGACAGTGTCAGAGCCAATAATCATTCCTCTACCGAGGGATAGTGTACCCCAGGGGTGCTTGCAACGCGTTTCGGTCCTTTTTTTTTTTTTAACTTGTGGACAGGGAGCGTGGGCGCCATCTTGCTGGGCAGAAGGCGTTATTGCAGCCTTTCGCTGACGCGGCTCATTATAAGACAAGTTAGTATCGTTTTCGCATACATCCTGCACTTGCCTTTTTTTATATTCTGTCTACATTAAACGGTCTAAAAAGGACATTTTTTTTTTGTTTTTTGCTGTGCCGGATACGTAACAGTCGTCTTAGAAGCTTAATTCTGAGCCCTTCGAATAGCGGCCCTCCGTGAACAGCCTTAATACAGCTGTCGCTGCGCTGTGTTTCGCTTTGCTCCGTTTCGTGTCAACAGATCTGTTGCTCTTCATGGCCAATAGAGACCGGCACGCTTCACTCGCTGTGTCGTCGACGACCTGGCGGCAAAAAAAACGTTTTCAAGACTTCCCATTCAAGCATGTTGTAACGACTTTTCTTTCTCTCCTCGTTTCTTCCTCTCTATTTTTCCCTCTTTCTTCCTTTTCGTTCTCTCCTATCAGTTTTCTTGGTTGTTCTCCATTCGCCTCGGTGCAGTGACTGTTGTTGACTTTTTTGCTGCAACTGCTTGGGGAGAGGAGCGCGGCTAGTACGGCGTGAAGAGGCTGGGGAGAAAGGCTTACGGGGCCATAGGTCCACAGCGTTGCCGGCTGCCGCTATCCGCCGTAACCTTGGCGGGGCCCGACTGGCGGCAGCCGTGCTCTCTCCCGCTCGTCGCTTTTTGATTCCCCCACTCCGCATCGTACGCGACCACCATCGATTTGCGTGGCAGAGGGTCGAGCTGCTCCCTCTCTTTTTCCTCCTGATTAATCGGGGGGCGTGAGGTCCTCGGTGACGTCTGGATTCCGGCCAAGAGCCCGGTCCGACTCTGCCCGTCCTCTCCTTCCTCCCTATTATGCTCGCGTTCCCATCTCTTCCCTTTCCCTCTGACTTTCATACTGTAGGACTCTTGAACCCACTGCCTCCTTTCTTCATCTCTCACGCTCTGCGTTCTTCTTCTTTGTTAATTTCCTTTCTCGCCCTATTTTCTTCCTTACCTTCATTTGCTCCCCTGCACTTTTCGTTATACATTTCGTGTTTATTCTATCAACCGTTTTCATTTCACTTGCGCTGCTTCTCCTTTCCTTCATTATTTTCTCTCTATCTAAAAAACCACGTGGTACGATTATTTATTTATTTATTTATTTATTTATTTATTTCTCTCTTCTTTCTTTCTTTCTTTCTTTCTTTCTTTCTTTCTTTCTTTCTTTCTTTCTTTCTTTCTTTCTTTCTTTGCAATTGGCGCTTTCAGTCCGGGGCGGAAGTCTCTATTAGACACTCTTTTCATCTTCATTGTCTCCCTCACAAAAACTTCTCTCACCCTGCTGCTTCCTCGAATTGTTTTCATTATTCTTTTCTGTTCCTCCTTCTTCTTGCTCCTTCCTTCTGCAAGACACTGCGAGGAGGAAGAAGAAATTTGTTGTTTGCCCTGGCGCCAAGTCAGGTGCTCGCGCGTGTTGGCGGCGTCTTGCACGAAATTGCTGGCGCTTTCCAGTCCAACGCGTGCGCTGGCGTAATCCTTCTTGGGGCTTGGGTGGAAAAAAAAAATAATTTTTTAGTGTTTTCTTGTTCGTCGAATGTGTGCATAAAGTCTGGCATTTACAAGACGCCTAAGAGCGTTCAAACTCTGAGGCGGAACATTGGAAACGGTATGAAGTGATCACCTCTCTGCGTCTCTCTCAGTGAAAGCTTATTGGAATTGAATTTCTTCAAGCAAGTTCGATGCACGTCACAACCTCGCTCTGCTCGTTGTTGGCGAGTGGTACACAGCAAAGGCCACAGGAACTTTAAAGCATTTGGGCTTGTAACATCATCGCCATCATCATCAGCAGCAGCCCGACTACGCCCATTGCGGGGCAAAGGCCTCTCCCGTGTCTCTCCAATTAACCCTGCCCTTTGCGAGTTGCGGCCACCGTATCCCCGCAGACTTAATCTCATCCGCCCACCGGAGACCACAGCTGTGACCTAGTGGTTGATCATCCGCCTCGCATTCGGGGGATGAGGGGTTCGAACCCCTGTGCCGCCGGGTACCCAGCGGTGATAAAATGGATGCAGGCTTCCCCTGCTCTGATGCTCGGCTTATTAAGGGTGAAATGCTTGGGAAATTGGTCCTTGACGCCATCCCGAGCAAACGAAAATACCGTGTGCCATGGCGCTCTTTGACCACAGACGCCTTTGCGCAATAAAAATTCACTATCACTATCACATCATCTGCCCACCTAACTTTTGTGTCGCCCCCTGCTATGCTTGCCTTCTCTTGGAATCTACTCCGTTACCCTTAAGGGCCAGCGGTTACCTTGCCTTCGCATTA
This sequence comes from Amblyomma mixtum, assembly GCF_055824585.1. Classification (NCBI taxonomy): domain Eukaryota; kingdom Metazoa; phylum Arthropoda; class Arachnida; order Ixodida; family Ixodidae; genus Amblyomma; species Amblyomma mixtum. The sequence continues at coordinate 316,145,440 of NC_143013.1, read as the reverse complement.
CCTGCCCTGCCCAAGCCCATTTCTTCCTCTTGACTTCGACTAGGATGTCATTAATCCGCGTTTGTTCCCTCACCCACTCTGCCTGCTTCCGGTCTTTTAACGTTACGCATATAATTTTTCTTTCTATAGCTCGCTGCGTTGTCCTTAACTTAAGCCGAGTCCTTTTCGTTAGCCTCCATGTTTCTGCCCCATAGGTGAATACCGGTGAGATACAGCTGTTGTGTACTTTTCTGTTCAAGGGACATTGGTAAACTGCATGCCATTCATGATCTGAGAGAACATGCCTTATGCGCTCCACCCCGTCGTCTTTACTCTTATTGACCTGCACCGCACACTTAATGCGCGCACCTTGGGCGTGTGGCGCAATTCCCTTGGACATTGGAACAGGAGCACTCTTTGGTGGATGCAGCCCTATTTTAATGGATTTCTCGTAAGCTATGCAACTAAAACGCGAAGAAAAATTCAGGCTTTTCCACCTCCGCTGGAGCGACGGTGCGACAGTGATAAATGTAATGCCCCCCACCTCCCAGCTGCTCTTACGTGTCAGGGCAACCAATTTTACCTAAATTAACAGTCGCAATCTCGAGCAATTGAAAATGATAGCTTTTATTAGCTCACGGCGCACTATACCGATGGCGATAGGGACATCGTTTACGCAGTAATAATTTCCATAGAAAGCTCCTGCTGTCAAATTAATGGTGAAAGAGGTCTTTAAAGTTAAAATTGTTCACATGACAATATCGTTAGCGCAGGTGAGACAGGTTTGGTGAATTCGCTGTAAACGCATATCTGGCGTTAGTCTTGCGCCAGTTTCGACACTTTCTGAGAGGATGCTCGTGGTAAACAACTGCGCTGTGAACAACACGGACCTGAAGGGAAGAGAGACGGGGCAAGCGCTGACAAGAGATCACTTCCTGCACTCGTTTGCTGCTGTGCCGTCAGAGCTGTTGGAACTGCTTGAGAATATCTCGAAATTTTAAAGTTCTTTAACTGCGCTTTGTGCACTTGCTTTAAAGAAGGGCTACTTTATCGATCCTACCGCCTGTTGTGAGAATAAAAGTTCAAGCGTAAAAGAAAAGAAAACGTCTACTTGGAGCATACGCGCACATTCTGACTTCAGTAATTTGTTCTGAGATTACATGGCAGTAGCAATGACGTTTTGAGCAATATCGGTGTCTGTCATACTTGATCCGGGCTTATAAAATCTGCTGGCGCTGTATGTGCGGCGGGCTTGATGCCACTGGTTTTATCCGTGCAAGAGCGACGTCTGTCTAGAAATTGCTGATTTAATGCACTGCAGTAAGTCTTCCTCACTGTAGAGCCTCTCATGCTCCACTGTAACAGGTGTCGCTTACCGTAATGAATGTATGGGTCGACCTAAAAAAGAAGCGTGGAATGAAAAGGGCGCTCTTGTGGGATTTCGTCTGTGGAGAAAGAGCTGATAACGCAAACGCGAAGAAAGCCAACAAGGTACAAACGAAAAGAGACACCGCAGTGTTGCAATGACCCGCAAAAAGCGACTTAATTACGCAATTACCTGAAACGCATGCATGTGCACTCAAAGGTTAAGCTTCTGTTTACAATTATTGTGCACGTAGTATTCTTCTCTAGGCCCTTGCAGGGGCCCGCTGAAATTATACCAACTCGCTCCTTGACTTCCGCTTCTGCATCCACAGCCTCGCCTTTTCTTCTATTTTTGTGCCTCGCTTTCCTGGCTGTCTTCCGCGACGATTCTGCAGCCCCCGCGGCGCTTCCTGTTCGCCCATTGCTTCCGGAACTCCGCACTCACGTTCAGCCTTGAGCCAAGACTGCTGCTGGCGCTGCATCTGCGGTCACTCTTTGTGCCGGCATGACCAGAAAGTTGGTCAGACGTACCACGTGACGATGGCACAACAAACGAAAGGCACGAACACAGTATTATGCCCTGACGAACAAAGGTCAATACTGAAAGAGTTTATATTCGAGAGCGGGAGGAAAATTCGCGAAAAAGAGAGCCGATTTCAGCCGTTGTTAACTGGCGGAAGTCCTTACAACACTTTTTCACACCTCTCTTTTTTATGTTTCATCGTTCGTCACCCCCCTCTACGGTCGACGATTCCGCTGGGGAACGCTCTCGAGGTTAGGCTGGCTACACCAAACATAGATACACACGAAAGTAAAAAGTTGGAAAGCCGTCATCGTAACTCAGTTGGTGAGCACCGTACGCGAAATGCGGAGCTCGTGGGTTCGGATCCCACCCGCAGTATGTGGTTGTCTTTCCTTCTATGCTATAATCAGTTACGTTCAGGTAAAAAATTATTGCACTGTTCATTTCCCATTTATTAGCACGACAAATAAAAAAAAGCCTTCCCCTATGCTTTCCTTGGTTTCAGTGACTGTTGGCTTACTTGATGTGTATGACGTAACCAGCCCCTTAGTTCCCTACTCTTGCTTGCTCTTTTTTGTGTTGTCATTCCTGCCTCTATTTCATCTCGGACTCAAATCCAGTGGCATGCGCTTTGCATTCTACCATCGCACCCGTTTCAATCGCAGTGGTTCACAACCTCTCTGCTTCCATGTGTTCCTTCCGTTTGCCTCACTCCCGCATGACTGTCTTCTCTCGGGAATATTTGCCCTGACCACCGCTCGCCTGGTTTCGGTGTTTCTGCGCGTTTTTGCCCTGCCTACTGACGGATGATCCTCGGCTGCTCTTCCGCCAAAGTTGCAGCCCGTGGCGTTGGACAGCGGCCTCCTACATCCAACGCGGGGGCGACCGGCCAATCTTCCCATCAACCTGGCGGACGTTGCTTTTCGTTTATTGTTCTGCCTGCCCGGCTTTGGCTTGCGTCGCATCAGTGGGCGAATCCTGCTCCTCCTCCACCACCATTATACTTTCTTCCGCTGCTCCCTCTCATGCCTAACGATCCCTATCACCTAGGATCCCCTCCCCACTTTCTTCCTTCTTCTGCCCTCACGGGTGCTGCCGTGGGCCGGCCGTACTGTGGACGCCTTCTCGGCTTACGCTTTGCCACCGGTGGTTTATCACTGCCCCGTGCGTACGGAGCGCCCTCTTTAGCTGTTATCCTATGGGACGATGTGTCGTCAGTTGCGTGCAGCAGCGTCGAGGCTATTGGCACAGCATGGCTGTTGGCTGCAGCCAAAGGCCACCCAACACTGCATGGCCCGGCCTTTGTTTTCGTCCCATTTGCCTTCCCAATTCCCTTTGTTTTTATTTTTTGTTTTGTTTTTTTTTTTAACGCGCACTTTCACTTTGCCTCGAGCTCGACAAAATATAACAGTGCTAAGAAGAGGTATTCAAAGAGGGGGTCTTGTCTCGTTCGCTTGGTCCCGGCGCACTTGAGTAACTGCTTTAGCATAATAATGTAAGACACGATGGCAAGCGTTCGCTCATTATTGGCAGGAAATGCGTGCAGGGTCTTTTCTATACCAGTGAACACCTAAATCATTACGCAAGAGCAATAGCATGATGATGTCATCTTAACGTAGCAAATGGACTGGTGATCGAGGCTCACCGCCCTTTCTTCATCAGATATTGCGAAAAACGAGACCCCTTGCCCGAACCGGTGGTCACCGCACCTACATACATCCGCTGGCGTTGATTTCTAGCTCCTGTATGCTCCGCCATCTTTCCGTCGCACACCTTCGCACTGATGCTTCATTCGGGAAATTTTCATTTTTCCGGGGATTTTTATGGTGTAAAATTTGGTGACAAGGGAACCTTCAGGAGTACTGACACAATTCTCTGTTTGTTTTTCAAATTTATAGCTTTTTCAACTTCCGACAGGGAAAAAAATGGCCGTAAATAGGGGTTTTTGGGTATACTTCAGCAGTCGCAAACGCTGCAGGGCTTCGCGAATGGGGACAACAACGTCGACGCCGTGGCAGTGCCTTGCAACGCAATGCACGTTCGGCGTCCTTTGCGTACCCAGTTGAAGTTTAGAATGCATCCGCAGAATCCGACGATACGAGGCTCAACCTGAATGTCGCGCGCGGAGCTTCCCGAAACTAACTAGAGGGAAAAGTGAACACCGCCATCTTTGCGAATTTCTTGCAGATCAACAGAGTAGCAAACTGAGCAAGTCGGTCCACACTTCCAAGGCACCACGGTAATTCTGCAAAGTCTGTTATTGTGTGCCAGGCTTGGTCGAAAAATTTCGATTCGACTTTTGAACTATGGGTGCGCCACGATGTTCCCCACTCTACTCAGGCTGTCATACGTCTTTCACCTTTTTAAGAAATATATTGCGAGTAAATGGTTGCTGTGTTTGGCGCGCATGGAAATTAGAGAAATATTTAAAAGGAGGCTTGCCTGTTGGAAATTCGTATTTTTGCGCTGAACATGAGTTTTTCACCAACTATTCTAGCCGAGACAGTTCCGGAGGTGGCACTTGCCGCCATTGGTTTTGCAGGGCATGAGCGACCGTGAACTTTGACGACGCTAACTCTGTGGCGGGTCCGCCATTCCGCGCCGCACCACCTGCGATCTCCGGCGCTGCACGGAAGCAACGCGACCTGCAGCCGGTGCCGTCGCGGGGCCGGCCATCGAGCGGAGGGCGTCGCGTTGCCGGCGGGCGCCCATCGCTCTTGCTTACGGCAGCCGCTTTTTTCCTGCGGAGGACAAAAGGAAGCCAACAGCGGCACCCTGCACTGGTCGCGGCGCCGCTTTCCGCGAAACCGTGGAGGGCTTCGGGCCGGCGATCGAGGTTTTTAGCCGCGCTGTCTGGTCCCACTGCGGACGGGTCGTGTGTTCTCTCTTTGTCTATTTTTCTTTTCTTTTCTCATGCTTCTTCGCCCAGCAAAGCTATGACAGAACGTGCATTGCGTTACCTTGAACAATTTAAAGTAATGAGCAGCGTCAAAAGCAACACGGGATACACACACGCACGCCTAATTTTGAGAGACCGGCGAAACTAAGCAGGTAATAATTGTGCCAAATAGAGTGCCGGAGCCCTTCTCACGTTATTTCCATTCAGTACCTCCATAAAATCAGTAGTCACAGAAGTCAAATGTTTAAAAGACATATTTTGGGCCTTTATTAAAGCATTCTGCGGGGCTAGTTTGTGCGTATTGCAAAAATACAATGCGGTCAAACCAAACACAAGCACCTGTCCGTTTGTCTTCCTTTCGTTCGCCCCTGGATGTTTCACGCTGTTTGTTCTTGATGAACCGAAAAAAAGAAAAGGTTATTTCATGCAGGGGTGCAGCACGAGAAGAATCCGTGTTGCAAATTCACGCTCAAGTTGTCTAAATAGATGCGTGCTGAATTAAACATTTATGAGCTTGCACCCCACCCCCTCCCTCCCTTTGCTTCTTCACTGAACCCTAATACGCTTGACCGTGGTACTGGTCGCCGGCAAGAGCCGCATTTTTTCTCTGCTTTGAATCCCCGTCTGCGTACGAAACACCGCTCCCTTTGTAAGGCGCGTCCCCGCAGAAACATTGCTTCGCTCGTTCATTTTTAAAAGGTCTTTTCAAACATTTAGGACAGCGCCAAGTAGCCGTGCGCAACTGGTACCGTTTAGCAGTCGTCCAACTCCAGCTGTATAAATGTTGAATTCACCTCCGGATTTACGGTGAGCTTTCATGGGTTTTAATTATGCAACCTCGCGACAAAGGGCGGCGGCAGTTCGGCGTAGGAATCTGGAGCTGTCGGCACAGTGGCTGTTTAAAGCTTTGAAAGGGGAAATTTCCCGCGAGCAGAGCCGCACGAAGTTTCGATGTCGCATTCATTCATTCATTCATTCATTCATTCATTCATTCATTCATTCATTCATTCATTCATTCATTCATTCATTCATTCATTCATTCATTCATTCATTCATTCATTCATTCATTGTTTGTGTGTTTCTTTATTTTGTGCTGCGGACCCATGACTTTCAAGCGAAGAAGCAACAACATAAAAACACTTCTAGATCTATGTGGTATTAGTGACTACAAAAAAGTCAGACTGCTGGTGTCTCGGCGCACGATGTCTCCTCTTGGAGAAGCTCGAAACGTCCCAGGTTTTGCATCGCGGTCACTTCGGCAGTAGTCTAGGAATCGACGACAACTTACCGCGGCAGGCATGGTACAGCGGTATTTAAAATTTCACTCACGGACCAAATCGGGCTGTTATTCGCGTTTCGGATCAGAAACGTAGCAGTCACGAAATGTCAGTAACACCCCGACCTAGTCAGTGTCTGCACTTTTCTTAATTATCATTTGAGTGATTTATCGCCTCAATCGCTAGACGGAAAACATACGTGCACTAAGATTTTCGTGCACGTTAATACGAGCATCATTTCAGCGTCCTCACCGGTACGCCTACACATGCACGGCCTTTCGCAGGGTGTGTTTCTTTTCTCTTCGGCGCAGCGCAGAATGTATTTTTTTATTGTTGTTTTTCTTGCGCAAGCCCCCTTTGCAACAAGAGAAATTAGTCGTGTTCGGGCCGTTGGTCTTGGTAGTTTGAGCGGTAATTTGGTCTAGGGCTTACGTACGCGTAGACGCCCTTTGAGCGTGAAGTCATAATTCGTCTAGTGCATGTCTTTTTTATTGTATACGTATCGTTTATCGCGCAATGTTGTCCAAAGCATCGTTTTTCATGTTTCTGGTTCTATGGCCTCCGAGAAGGCGCTTGTCGCGTCCTTCGTTTACTTTATTCTGTGTTTTGTATGTTCATCTTCGCAAGGGCCCGACTGCAGGCGGCGTTGACAGCGCATAGCTAGCGACCTGAAATTAATGACTTCGCGCCTTACCTAATGTTGGAGTATTTTCTTCTTCCTTTGTTTTTTTTTTTTTTTCTGTCGAGAAGTGGAGTTGCTGACGAGAGTTTAACTTCCGAACTATGTCGACGATTACCCCATGCATGTTTATGATAACTTTGAGAGTCTGCAAAAAATAAAAATTTCGTCCCCCAACACAGCTGGCCAGGATTTTCGAGAAGCGTGTTAAAAATGGGGCGCAAGTCGAGAGCGTAAGCGACACACCCTTGTACAGCCTCGCTTTCTACTTTCTTTTTATAAATCTAACGAAAACTCTGGGTGAAGACGCGTAGTGCGTGGAATAAAATGATAGACATCATGTTCACGGCAGCGGGAGGCGCGCAGGTGCGGTTGATATTTTGCGAAGTCGCGCGCAGGTGTGGGCAGATGTAAATGGGGCGCGCTTCTAACCTTATTTGCGCTGTGTATGAAGGAAAGTTAGAGGCATAGCACTAGCTGGCTGTTAGTTATGGCTGGTTCGGTTCCTCAATGGCTTAGTGTTTCTCTATTCTGATTACTTTTAGAAGAAAACACCTTGCTCTGTTTACCTACGTCCGCTCCACTACATTCCAGTAGATGTAGCCGAGCGCAAGGGAAACGTCAAACACTTTGGAAGATATGAATTCCGGGTGCCTACCCTTGTGCAGATCTGCGTGTTCTCCTGTGTATACGTTAACAAAATGTATTTTTATCAACGCATTTAGCCTTATTACGAATCTGCGACACTTACATTCGGCACTTTTCTATTTTCTTTTTTCATTCATGGCTATAGAAATGTGTGTTCTTATTAATCGGCGAAACTATTTTCTTCATCGGGGCTTTCGAAAGTTTGTGTTGCCTATTTTGTTGCCTAGGAACTCGATATCTTGTTATCTAATCTCATTGTCATGTGCGCAGCGAAACAGATGGGGCTTCTCTCCTGGGTATCTCGAAAACGGTCTTTTCGCACCCGCCAAAGAATGAAACTCGGCAACATGGGGAGAAACCTTCTGCGGTAAATGCCCGCGGGCACATTTCTTGGTGGCGACCTAGTTCGTGTCTTGAATACACGGCTCTGGAACCTCCGCTTCTTTTTTTTTTTGTCTTTTCTTGTTTGTCGGCCCTCTAGGATAACACCGTCAAGTGCTGAGAAAAATAACAGGTTGCTGCATTATTTACAGTGGATATCATAAACTTTCCCGATTCGCGACGGGCTTTGGTAGCAAAAACGGTTCATTATCCGCAGATATCGGAGCTCGTAACATGTCTATCAGCCATTTGCAACTACTGCTCGAAACCGCATTGGTTTCATACAACTTTAACTTCCTCGCTGGGAAGACGACGAAGTGCATCCTTGTGGAATCGCTTTCTATCCGTCTCCAGCGTTTTTAGTGTATTTTGTGTGTGTATTGCGGGGACGCCGCCCCCGTCATACGGCGATGGATGTGGATCCTCCTGGGCATCCGACCAGACTGCCGGCTCCTTCCTCGAGTTCTTCGAGGAAGCGTTGCAGCCTTCCCAGTGACCCCGACAGCGAGGATACCATAGAGTACTTCAGCGAGGACAGTACTGAAGGTGAATTTGAGACATACCTCAGCCGCAGGACCAAAAGAAGACTATTAAGAGCCAGCTCCTCATCGAGCCAGTCCACGGTGAAGACACCTGGCCAAGCATCGAAGCATACTATTCTCATTCTGCCTGCGCATCGATCCCACAACATGAGGCGGCTTAACAGGCAAGCTGTCTCAATGCAACTTGAGGCCCTTGTGCCGAACGAAATTAAAGACGTTCGCGTGAACTCGCGCAAAAACGTTGTTGCTGTTGACGTCGATCATGCGCCAGCACTCGAATCACTGCGGGCCATCACTGAACTCGGAGGCATGTCGGTCCGTACAGTTATCCCGCTCGGCGAGGACGTTTCTTCTGGCGTCATCTATGACGTCGATGAGACGATCACGCAAGAGGATCTGCCCATACTTGTGAAGCCAGGAAACGAAGGCACCGTGATTCTCCGAGTCTCACGTCTTGGGAAATCTCGCTGTGTCAAGATTGTCTTCAAAGGCGACAGCCTTCCGTCACATGTGAAGGTAGGCCTTTTTCGTCACGCAGTACGGCCATTCATACCAAAGCCCCTACAATGCACGAATTGTATGAAACTGGGCCATGTTAGCGGAGTCTGCGCCAACGCGAGTGTGTGTTCCCGGTGTGCCGAGCCTCATGATTCTGAGACATGCACAGCACAAATTCTCAGGTGTTCAAACTGCAACGGTCCCCATGACGCATCATCTAGAGACTGCCCGCGGCTAAAAGAAGAGCGTGCTGTCCTAAGACAAATGGTCCGAGACAGCTCGACGCACCGCGAAGCCGCCGCGATCGTTCGCAAGAGACGTGCCCGACGCAAGAGGAAATCCAGACAGGCTGCTGCGAATGACAGCCGCAACGACGCGCTGTTGGCGCCTCCTGCTCACCCTCCTCCACCTCCTGTTCCACCTCGCCCCAGTGTGCTCCGTCCGCCCTCTGTGGACAAGGGTGGCCAGATGTCATCAGGTTCCGATCCTTGGCCTGCGCTTCCGCCATTATGTCCTCCTGAGGCCCCTCCACGTAAGCTCCCATCGCCGAGCACGTCGGCCGCTGCAGACGGGCTCCCGGAGCAAGACCGCCAAACCCTCGTGATTTTAAAGACCGTGGTCAACGCAATTCGGCCCCTCCTACAGGCTCTGCAATCCCCAACTGCTCGAAGCGTTTTACTAGTGCTGGACTCCCTGGGTTCAGCACTTCAAGGACTTTAATCCATAATGGCTGGCCACCTTCCCTCCTTTCGTGAGGAAGTCAGAGGCGCCACAATCTTCCAATGGAACGCAAGAGGTCTGAGGTCGCGAATGTCAAGTTTTCGTCCTTACGTATTCGCTAACTACTTCCCGATATTGGTAATCTGCGAGCCCAAATTATCAGAAGCAGTCAGGCTCTCCGGGTACGAATCTTTTTTCGCCCCTACATGCGGGGAACGCAGCCAAGTCTTGGTATACCTCCGCACTGACATGACGTATGTTTTCTGCCCAGTTCCACCTCACAATGACAATCAATACGCGTGTTTCTTAATCAAGACAAAAACGCTAGAATTCACACTGATTGCAGCTTATGTGTCACCCTCCTCTCAATTAGACTGCGAAAGGCTGAAAGCCATCATGGAAGAAACCCGTGCTCCTTGGATCATTACTGGCGATTTTAACGCCCACCATTTGCTATGGGGAAGCACCAGAATTAACGCTAAAGGTAGACATCTGGCGTTATTTGCATCTGACAATGATCTGTATGTTATGAATGACGGCAGTCCGACATACCTGCGCGGCTGTAACTACAGCAGCTGCCTGGACCTGACATTAGTTTCTAGGTCGTTGCACCGGAGTGTTCGCTGGTTTTGTGATGTGGAGACCCATGGAAGTGACCACATTCCTACCTACCTCAAAATAAGCGGCCTTTGTGCGTCCTCCCCAACCCAACTCGCGCGAATTGACTGGGCAGTATTTCGAAAACATATGGAGGAGACGAGCAAAGAAGCCCTCACTGGCAGGCTGGAGCACACTATAGCTAATGCTATGAACGTTGCGAGAAGTCACATCACGTCCTCAAGAATACGCAGTGATTTTGATATTGAACTAGAACGCCTGCGTGCTCTTCGGCGGCGAGCAGAAAAGCGATACAGACGAACCAAGTGCTTAAACGATCTACGGGAGGCGAGACGTACGCAGAAAAAAATCAAACGAAGAATGGATCAGCTGGCGAACCAGCGCTGGAGGTCCTTTTGTCAGCACTTGGATCCCCGCAAGCCCATGTCCCTTATATGGCGTACTGTGCGGGGCCTCCGTACGCTTCCGCAGCAAAGACAACCCTTCTATGCGTTGGCTGTCTATCAAGATCGACAGCAGTCTGAGGTAGCAACGGACTACTGCAGGAAAATTGCTGGTGTACCAACTGCTTCGAGTTCCCGGCGTGTTCCTCCTGCCTCACGGGTCTCAGCCATGGATGTCCTTTTTTCTCGCGAGGAACTCGACGCTGCTCTTGCAGGATGTCGGCGTTCGTCTTCACCAGGGCCAGATGGAATCACATATGCTGCGCTGTCCCACCTTGGCCACGACGCGCGAGAAGAGCTCCTCAAACGTTACAACGACTCTTGGCTCGACGGTGCTGTTCCTCAAGAATGGAAATCGAGTCGATTGATACCCCTACTAAAACCAGGGAAATCTCCACTCGAGCTCTCGTCGTATAGGCCAATAGCTTTGGCCAGTTGCGTAGGAAAGGTCATGGAGAAAATGATTTTGTCGCGCCTTGAGTGGTACCTCGAACACTACAAAATATACCCCGACGCTATGGCCGGCTTCAGGCGGGGTCGCTCTTCTATTGACAACGTCGTTGATCTTGTATCCACGGTTCAACAACAGAAGCGCTTGAAACGTTTGTCAGCGGCACTCTTTCTGGATGTAAAAGGTGCCTACGACAACGTGACCCATGAGGCCATCCTTGATGCGCTGGAAACTGTGGGCATCGGTGGTCGGATGTTTGCGTGGATAGAGAGCTATCTGTCCAAAAGATCATTTTTTATCCAATGTGAAGATGGCCCGACGCCTGAGCATTACACCTACCGTGGCGTGCCCCAGGGCGGTGTCCTTAGCCCTACATTGTTTAATCTGACTCTCATCGCCCTCCCTGAGAATCTCCCCAACACCGTCCAGATGTGTATGTACGCCGATGACATCTGCATTTGGGCCTCCTCTGTGACGCGTCCCCAGGTGCGTGCAAGACTTCAGCGGGCAGCATCGATCACTTCTTCCTATCTCCAGAAGCAAGGTCTCAGCGTTTCACCAGAAAAGTGCGCGCTAGTGGCATTTACACGTAAATGTATGACACCATATCCGGTACGCATCGACGGTCAAGTCATTTCTTACAGCAAAACTCATCGTTTTCTAGGGATCCTGATCGACCGCAATTTATCATGGAGCCCGCATTGCACTCTACTGAAAAAAAAGCTAACATCTATCGCTCATTTACTGCGATTTCTAGGTGGAAAATCTTGGGGCTCGTCGGTCCAGTCAATGCTGGAGTTGTACAGAGCTCTATTTGTCGGATGCTTGCGGTACAGTACACCTGTACTCTCAAACACGTGCAAAACTAACATGCGTGCCCTCCAGTCAGTGCAGGGTCAGGCCCTTCGCACATGCCTAGGTCTACCTCGGAGCGCATCAACACTGGGTAGCATTGCACTCGCCAAAGACCACCCGATCTCTACTTATATTGTCCTAGACTGCTTGCGAATGCACATACGTCATATCTCAAGGATTCCACAGCATCACCTTGCGCCTCTGCCACTGCAGAGACCACATTCTGCATTTGCAAATGTGATAACGACGCAACAGTCGTCGATCCCACAACAGTTCACCCCGGCAGCACTACCTCCCTCTCCTCTGTGGTGTATGCGGCTCCCATGTGTGCGCCTTGCTATTCCGGGGATAGCGAAGAAGTCAAATTTATCGACGCCAGCTATTAAGCAACTGACACTGTCCATGCTCCACTTCGAATATTCGGACCGCACTCACGTCTATACGGATGGATCAGTAACCTCTACTAGTTCTGCTTGCGCTGTGGTCGTTCCTGCGCGACAGACTCAAATTCACCAACTAATTTCGCATCGGACTACATCTACTGGAGCAGAGTTGGCTGCGCTTCTTGCGGCAGTACAGTATATCTCACAACAATCACCTCAAAAATGGGCTGTTTTCTGTGATTCAAAAGCTGCCCTACAATGTCTTCAATCTTCCTTGAGACATAGCGACCATGAGCAACTTACAGCGGAGATACGATATCTGCACCACCAGGCAATCGAACAAGATCATGAAATCATCTTCCAGTGGGTACCAGGCCATAGCGGCATTGTTGGTAACGCCTTAGCTGACGATGCTGCTCGATCGGCTCACGATACAACCAACACTGTCCGCATACCACTGACAAGAGCTGACGCAGCAAGGCACCTTCAACTGCTCGCCCGAAACCTGACTGTAACGTCGTGGTCTGCCCCTGGAGGTTGGTCACCCCGCTCGCATCACTTCAACCTCTTGCTCCAACATCACATACCATTCGGCCTCCCCCGCGGTGATACTACGCTGTTGTGCCGCCTGTGGCTGGGAGTGGCGTTCACAAACGCCTATTCCCATCTGATCACAATGGCTGACTCTCCTGCGTGTGACCAGTGCGGTTGTGACGAAACGATCAGCCACCTCCTCTGTGACTGCCCTCGTTTTGAGCGAGAGCGCGGTGTCCTAAGTGTTTCTCTGCTCCGCTTGGACTCGCGTCCTTTAACAGAGTAACGTTCTGGGGCCTTGGGCTCAACCTTCCAGACAACGGAAAGCGGTGAAAGCGCTCCTGACTTTCCTAAGGGACTCGGGGTTGCATTCCCGCCTATAATCTTCAAGTTTTCTGTGCGCGCCCTCTGTCCCCGTGACATGGTGGTCGATGGACACTTGACAGACTCATTTCCTTGCCGCTCTTTTTCCTTTTTTCCCCTTTGTTCCCCTCCCCAAGTGTAGGGTAGCCAACTGGGCATCGCCTGGTTAACCTCCCTGCCTTTCCGTCCTTTTCTCTCTCTCTCTCTCTCTTCCTCGCTGGCGCTCGGAGCAGATAAATACTGTACAATGAATCCAAAGAAAGGGAAGTTATGATTGGTTCAGACGGAGATCCTCTCTACTGTAGTGTGAGTTGCAGGAAACTAGAAATTGCACCGGGTGTGTTTGGTGCCTCTTTTTCTTTTCGTATTTGCGCAGTGGTCGTACAACAAAAAATCGGGTATCTCTGCTCTCTCTCGGCAACGATCCGGCGTACCGTTTCCTCGCTCATGTACGTTAAGTTCGTAGCGGCGTAACGCTGTTATCGGTAGCACCTAATGGGCTTCTTCCGCTTCTTCTGGCGTTTACTTGGTGTACAGTGCGAGCCGGGGCCGCCCGTGCCCAGTATTATTGAGAAAGCGCTCTTACGAGTGGATGGGTTAGCGTCGCGCAGGTTTACGTTTTCATCGTGTATTTCGCGTAGATGTCCTGGAGGAAGACATTTCAGGGACGATCTAAAAGTAAAGCTGCTAAGGAAGGAAATGAGTACAAAAACAAGCGAAGTCGATGCTTAAAGCGGCTCCCGCGTGCTCAAGTAAGAGACGAAGGACTTCTGTTTCGATCAACACAGCAACGTTCGTGTATTCTCTCTGTGATGGCAGCCGAAGAAACGATTGCCGTAGCGAGGCAATCTATTTCAATCGCCCACACTGCGCTCGAGGGAAGAAAGCAATCTTTCAAGGCGGCCTGCGTGGAGAAGCAATGGCATTTCCCGTGCTTCCTCGCAGTATCGCACGGCTCATGCGATCCTTTGCTGGGCGCTCGTCAAAGTTGAAATACTGTCGTAATGTTTTCAAACGCGGATTATGGTTCTAGTGATCCATAAACGGCGCGCAGCAGCGTCACAAGTCGCGTATTCTTCATCTTTTCACACTTATAGATCAATTCAGTAGATTTCCGGTTGTCTACAGCGCAGGCGTAGTCGAGGCCGTTTATTTTTTTGTAAGCCAAAACATGCTCACGTCATCTTTTGAGAGCGAGAAAGAGAGGGGGGGAGCTGGGAGGCCTACCAGGCCGAGCTGCCTGCTTTTCATAATATATAATAATAAGGACGAAAATACGGAAAGGAGAGAGCGGCTGAGATGTGGCGCATGCAGCACTGAGCTGTGATTGGGATGCTCCGTTTAATTTTGGTTTATTGTCCCTATGAGGGGGCATCATCGACGATGTGATTCAGGTCCGTGTCAGTGGGCTGGGCTTGGAAATGGGCTCTCTTATAATGTGGGGAAGAGGTGCAGACACCGTTGGCTCATCTCCGCTCTGGAAAGAGGGGCGGGGCGAAGGGTGTGATAGCCTGGGGCTCTCATCTCAGATCAGTTCAGTGCATTTTATTATGCATTCGTTCACACAGATGAAATACGGAGTGAGGACAGAACGCTTCTCTGAGATGGGCTTGACTGGGTCTCCGCTCTCTTTTCATGGCAGTTTTTTGCGACAGCAATGTATAATGGTTGAGTAAATTCCGAACCAATCGCAGCACATGTCATTTTCAGCGCAAATGATGGACCGCGTTTCAGGTAACCATATTAACAATAAGCGATGACAATGATACTCAACAAACTCGCAGGGGAAAAAATAATGGAGCTGCGAAGTCAAATGAAAAAACACCATTGTGTGTAGAAACGAAGTGTTACATAAGTATGGTTTCTGTTCACGTTGCGGTCTAGCGAACAGTGTTCAGCTACATTAAATCTGGCTTATAAAATGAAGTTTATTCAGTCAGTCGTAGCTGATGTTTGCGTGTTTGCTCGCCACACGCTACTGCATGGTGAACTGCTCTGAAAGACTTGTAACGTCTTGCTTTGATTTGACCGTCTCCCTATCGTGGAGTAAACCTCAGTAATACAGTGCTCACGGTAAAAAAAAAAAAAAAAAATCTATGCTGGAAGCTTCGTTTCCAACGTTCATTGACGCAATACTTTGCTTTCGCTAATTTTTGTAAGGCGTAAGCCTTTCTTGGCTCATGAGTGGCGTGGATGGAAGTTGTAGACGGAAGTTGCCCGCATGAGCTGTCCTTCATAAGTTGCATGGTAAATAAAATAAAATGTAAAAGTTGATTAAGCAACAGTTGATAAGCAACATGTATGTAATGAAATAAATAAACCAAAAATGGGGAAAATAAAAACAAAACAAAACAATTAATACACAAACATAAAGGAAATAAGATAAATAAAAATAACACAATACAATAGAAACTAACATAAAAATAAAATATAGGCAAAAATGAGAAATGGAGGAAGCAAGAGAGGGCAGGGAAAGGTGAACGCTCTCTGCACAAGGCACGATGAAGCACAAGGCACGATGAAGCACAAGGCACGATGAAGCACAAGGCACGATTAAGCACAGACTCTTGTGGGCACGTGTCAGACGGATGTGCCGCTTAACTTGTGTCACGTCATCTACACGAGGCACATATTTCGTTCCTTGCACCTTTGAGTATTTCAAAAACAGAATTTTGGTCGCTTTTAGGCATGCTAACTAGAGTTCCGGTTAGCGCTGGTCACGCGCTTTCTCCTTCTTTTCTCTTGACTTTCGTGAGATTTGGGCCGCTGGGGTGAGTGATATGGTAGAGCTTTGCGAATGCCAGTTGTTTACGATGCCGTTTAGGACAATAGCTGGTACTTTGCTACGAGGGCTGCTGATGCGTATGTCAGCGTTGGCGACGTCCCAAACGATCCGCCATGAACCACCGAAGGTATCGTTAAAAATGCGGTCTCGTTCACAACGAGTCTTATTATATAGACTCATATCCACCCCTCTTGCAAAGTATCGAGGCACGGAGTAATACTGACAATTAAGCGAGTTGGTGCAGCATCCTAGAAAAAAAAAGCAGCGCAAAAGACGAAGGACGTAGAAAGAGCAGACATCAGAACCAAGGTACCGAGACACTTATACGTCACTTGCACGTTCCGTAACTCGCACACCCGCTTCGCCATTATGAGGCTGTTGCACGCACGAGCGGATAGGAAAACAAGAACATAACAGAGTGGGTCGGAGAACAAACGCGAGTTATAGATGTCGCAGTCGAAATCGAGAAGAAGAAAAGGGCATGGGGCCGTTAAGGGTAATTCACTGGACTCAAGGAGAAGTCAAGCGCAGCAGGGAGCAGCATAAAATCAGGTGGTGGTGTAGCATAAATAAAAGCATTGGCTGTGGAAGCGAACGCTGGACTTCTTCGCCGCGGTGGCGCTCGCATAGTCTCCGGCTCATTAGGCAGAGACGAGTTCATCCTACATGCTTACTAGGCGCCCCATCCTTAGCCGTCGCCCCACTGCCCCGCCGCACGCCCTGCTTCGTTCCACACCCTCGCGCCTACGCTCGGCGCGTGCAGCGTAAACAGACCTCACCGGGCGCGTAAAAAAACACGCCGGTCGCGGCTGTTCCTCGAAATAAACGACTCTCTGGGCTCCGCACGGCAGCGCTTTCTGGGAGCCGCATTCACGAAGGCAGTGCGCCTTTTCGGTGGAGCTCCGGCTGTGCGGCGGCAGTGCCCCGGAGGAATCTTTCGGTGGTGGCGGGGGTGCAGACAAAGGCTCGGCGCGTTCGCCGTCCCGAGAGCCCGCGCGCGCTGCCTTCTCGGCCGCTCTTCGAGAGGAGCGCGGACGAGCCGACGACCGGCCCCTGTTCGTGCGACCCGATGTCTCGGTCCCGCGGGGCATGAGAAGGACCGCCGGCTCTTCTTTCCACGCGGCCTCGGCCCGACCCGTACCTTTGTCGAGAGGTCGAAAAAGCAGGAGGCCGAGTCTCGTTTTTGACAAAGGTCAGTGCAACCAATCATCCGTGCAGCCGTCACCGAGTTGGCGCTCGATCTGACCGTGAGACGTTGAGGTACGGCGGCTGTGTGAGTGTTGCTGTCGGTTCGTACGTTCTCGGTGCATCTTCTCATTTTGCTTTGAGCTCTCCTTACCTTCAACGTTGGCGCCGCTCTCTTCGGTGCCGGCGCTGACAGGAACGGTCAATTGAGTTCCGGACAGTACCGAGGCTTAAGCACCGGATGTTGGTTGGTGCCTGCTTCCAGAGGTGTCACCGTTAAGAAAACACTTAGTGATGCTCAGTACATTCCCAGTTGCCCTCATGTAGACTTATCTAGAGGATATTTTATGTTCAGAATTAATTTTTCATGTTGACGAAGCTTTTGTGAGCGCGGTTCCGTTCAGAGCCTGCACCACGACAGAGGCATATTACTGCTACTGACAAGAAGAAACGATAACGTAATATTACCGTTGTGTCGATTACGATTGTCAAGGAGATCAC